>NW_019154110.1:25831385-25874690 GCF_002288905.1 Enhydra lutris kenyoni
GCCGCCGCCGCCGGAACTACTGGGAGTAAGGGTCACGTTCGGTTAACTTAACTTTGGAAAAGGGTGGGTCGCTTTCGACGTTATTTTTACTTAAAAAATAAGCAAAACGGGTTTCAAGAGGAGAAAGAAAAAAACTGTCAAGTATAAATTCTGAAACCCATTACTTCAAAACAGTTTCATATTGCACACGACCCTAAGGCTCAAATTCATGGGACATTGAAGCTGTGGCTCCATACGCCTTTTCCCGTACTCTGCTTTCTCCCTTCTCCTCCCTTTCTCCCAACCTCTGGCACTTCTTTAGGTTTTGGAAAAGCCTGGCGATTTAGAACATTGAATAAAACCAATTGGGATCATTTAAAACTTGCAGTGATTTACCTTCCTTCTCCTTCTAGCAGGCTACGGTAGGTTTGAATTTCATTCTCCAGTCGGATCTTGATGTCCAGCAGTTGTTGGTACTCAGCATTCTGGCACTCGGTTTCAGCTCGAATCTGTTGCAGTTGTTCCTCCAAAGAGGAGATCTGGGCCTGAATCTGTGAGAGCTGCACACAGTAGCGACCTTCTGTTTCAGCCAACGAGGATTCCAGGGATTGTTTCTGAAAAAGAATAAAGAATAGATAGTGACTTATAAAGAAAATGAATAGAATTTGTGTTTTATGTTTAATGGCAACATTTTAACTCAAGTATGTTCAGAGCAGGGCTGCTAGGACTTTTCTCCCCTTAACAAAGAGCTTCGATTTTATTTCCTCTTTCTTACCCCCTCTTTCCTCTTAAGTTGCATATTCTTATATGGGCATGAAAGTTTGTGTGATAAATTGAAATTATTTCAAGAGACAGAGTTATTAACGTACCAGGGCTAGTTGGGACTGTAGTTCGATTTCCAGACCTTGAACTGTGCGTCTCAATTCAGTAATCTCAGATTTGTGGCTGGACATTTGTTCAATGTTACTATTGATTTCCGTAGTCAGTTCCTTGCTCTAGAGTATTAAAAACAGGGGAAAAGATGAGAAAAAATCTGAAATAACCAAACATCCCCTGGCCTTATTATGAAGGAAGATGAATTACCTTTTCATTGAACCAGGCTTCAGCATCTTTGCGGTTTTGTTCAGCAAGTTGTTCATATTGGTTTCTCATGTTATTCAGAAGTTCAGTCAGATCAACACCTGGGGCAGCATTCATTTCTACGTTTACATCACCAGTGGACACGTTATGAAGGTCTTTCATTTCCTGTTTGAGGAACAGAAAAATTTAATGACTGCCCCATGACCACAGTGAACCCTTTCCTTGGCTGGGGGAAGTATAACTTTTTGCATCACCTCTTCATGGTTCTTCTTCAGGTAGGCCAGCTCTTCAGTCAGGCTCTCGATCTGCATCTCCAGGTCAGCCTTGGTCAAGGTTAGCTCGTCCAGCACCCGGCGCAGGCCGTTGATGTCCGCATCCACGCTCTGGCGCAGGGCCACCTCGTTCTCATACCTGGAACAGGCATAGTACAAAATACTGGCTAGAACTTACATATGGAAGGTGTACTTGGTCTGAGACAAAGAAGCAAATACAGAGTTTCGTTCATATCATGGCAACATTTATTGTTCACCGTAGGGATATCAGTAGTTTCATGAAAAGAAGCTTAGCATTTACTTTAAAATGCATTTTCTTCTTTTAATGTTGCCAAAAAGGTAATATTGAAATTGAAAAATTTTCTGACAACTCCAATACCATTTAACTTTGCATGAATTCAAGAAAATGTAAATACTATTGGGGTTGTTAAAGGTCATTGTTAAAAGCAACTCATGTATTTGTTGTGACGGTATTGTGCCACATTCACTTAGCTTACTTTAATCTGAAGTCATCAGCTGCCAGCCTGGCATTGTCGATCTGAAGCAGGATATTGGCATTATCAGTTGTTAGACTGAGGATCTAGAGGGAGAAGCAAAGAAATCAGATACATATACGGCTTTTATGGTGTCAGTGGCAGAGATGAACTGCATTATTATGTTTTCTTACAAAATCTTGAGGGAATTTATTTTATCTTAAATGTAAAATATTGCAGGGTTACTCAGCTACTTAAATTTGAGTCATTTGTTCTCTTGAAGTTTCTATACTTTGCTGTTTCTGTATCATCCTTTTCTGGAAACTAACGGCAGTTATAAGCTGTGTTCCTGCATGTGTGTCCCCCCACTTTTATACTGGGTGATTTCCATGTATTTCAGCCAACTTTTAACTGACTCATATGTTTGGTTTAACTTGTTTCAAATATATGTTCTAAATGGGTACACTCTGGGCTGGCGCACAATAGGTACAATTCACAAATTCTCACAAATGGGATACACAAATGGTATCCCATTTCCGTACTGGGGAATTTATGTTGCTTGTCATTGGTAATTAATTTTTGTTGTTATTAATCTGAATAGTATTTTGTTTTGGTTCATTTAGTAATTCTTCTAATTCCTATATTTGTAAATGATCTAGTATTTTAGCTATGGATCATATACTCATTAAAACCTAAAAAATTCTCAGTAATCTGCCATCCTGTAAGATACAGAACACACGGGCTGAAGATTACAATGACCATATCATCACAAATATTTACCTTTGATAAGACTGGATTATTTTTGGAAGTAAGAAAGTAGCATAGGCAAACACAGTGAATAGCTACATTGTGGTTAACTTAAGATCATTCTATTTGAATTACATGGATAAGAAATAGCCTTAAAGTTGTATTTTTAAAATGTATCTTACCTGATTTTTAAGTTCTTCGATGGTTTGGTAGTATTTGCTGTAGTCACGGGGCTCTCTCTGGCTTGAGTTGCCATGCTTTTCATACCACTCCTTGATTTTGCCTTCTAGCTCGTAGTTTGATTCTTCGAGAGCCCGAACTTTGTCCAGGTAGGAAGCCAGGCGGTCATTCAGATTCTGCATGGTTACTTTTTCATTTCCAGAGAGAAGGCCGCCATCTCCTCCAAATCCGCCCCCATAGCCTCCAAAGCTGCCTCCACCGAAGCCGCCTCCACCAAAGCCGCCTCCACCAAAGCCGCCCCCTCCAAAGCCGCCGCCTCCAAAGCCGCAGCCTCCAAAGCTGCCTCCTCCGTAGCCCCCACCAAAGCTGCTGCCTCCATAGCCTCCACCGAAGTTACCTCCGCCAAAACCTCCTCCTAATCCTCCATAGCCACCTGATGAGCCCCCAAAGCAGCCTCCACCAGAGCTCCTGCGACTAAAAGAGCCACCACTGAACCCCCCTGAGCTAAATCCTCCGCCAATGGAGCCTTTGCTGCTCGAAATTCTGAAGGATGATCCTCCTCCTCCACCTCCTCCTCCCCCACTGCGGGAGGAAGAGTATTGCCTGCTTGAGCTGTGTTGAACAGACATGGTGATGCTGTTTAGCCCAGGGAGTGCTTGCTACCAAGGACAGTGACAAGCCTTTATATACTGAGAGGGTGTGTCCCACATGTGTTCGAGTTTGCTTACTTGCATGGTTTTCTTTTTGCCAGTGTAGCATCTTCACTTATGATTGCATACATTATCTTTAGTAATAACCAATTCCAATAGGTATGGTTTTGAATTTGCCCTCAGAACAAACAGGAGGTTTACTATGTTGAAATTGAAAATGGGTGTTGTTCAGATGAGCTTGTGTTTCATTAGGCTTTTTCACCTTTTGAAGAACATTGAGCAACTTAAATCCAGTTTTTCTCAGCACTAATTTAGGTTGCACAGAATGTTTGCAAAGTTTAGAAAAGGAATTTTAGCCACAAAATTGTAGTTAAAATGATATTTTCAAATCATGTTTTAAACAGTTCTAATGGATTAGAACAGCAATTAACATAAAGTCTGCCAGAATCATGATCTCTAATGGAGATCTTGTAGAAAATTCCAAGCAAACAAAAAGAAAAGAAAAAAAACATATGCTAAACAATTTAGTGTTCAGAAGTTGCCACATATAAAAATTAAAGCCATTAACACACAATTAGGAAATGTGTATATATATTTTATATGGAATCTTTTAATTTATTTGGAGAATGAAAGTCTATTGATACCTTGCTAAGGGAGTTGGAAGTGAGTGATGATTTAGGAATCTGCTAATTTAGTGGTGCTATTCTTTTTAACCTTAAAAAAAAAAATCTAAAATCATGAAGTTATTCTGTATATTTTAAACTTTTAAATTCATCATGTGAAGGCTTTTTTGAAGACCATAATGGAGAAATTCTTAGCACAAGATAGGAAGAACTTACCTCCAGTACTTTTCTGTACTCTATGTTTGATCCCAAAATGGAGAGTTTAGGTATGTTATGATTGTGATTAAAAATTTGTTTGTAGGGGCACCTGGGTGGCTCAGTGGGTTGAGCCTCTGCCTTCAGCTCAGGTCATGATCTCGGGATCCTGGGATCGAGCCCCGCGTCGGGCTCTCTGCTCAGCAGGGAGCCTGCTTCCTCCTCTCTCTGCCTGCCTCTCTGCCTACTTGTGATCTCTCTCTGTCAAATAAATGAATAAAATCTTTAAAAAAATTTGTTTGTAAGAGTATAAATCCAGATTTTTAAAAAATTTAAATTCACTTTATTTAACATACAGTGTAGTATTAGTTTCGGGGTAGAATTTAATGATTTACCAGGTGCATGTAACACCCAGTACTCATTACATCAAGAGACCTCCTCAATGCCCATCAGATTAGAGACTGATGCTTGCTCCAAAAATTATGAACTGGACTGTGAACATATGTCTCCAAGTTAGATTCTGTTTCTCAAAAAAAAAAATTTTCCTTGGATACACTGTATGTAGAATTTCATGTAACAGTTTGTCTAGTGAAGTATTTAATTAGGACTTTCATACATGATATAAAATTGTTTTTTATCCACCCATAGGCTATGATGTTGCTATTATTCAAAAATATATTCATGAATGTCATACACATTTTATACAGTGCCATTTGTGGTCCTGTACTTTATAATCTCTGAAATAACCTGCTGAAATACGGATGGAGGGTGGTTATTATCGCTAGTGTGTAAAAGAAGATACTGAAGCTGTGCGAGGTTATGGTTTTGCCTAACAATATAAAACAGGTGTTTGAACTGAGGTTAGAAACTTTCCTCCTCTACCACTGTGTCTGTATAGTCTCTACTCTGGTGGTCTGATCTGATGGAATTGAATGCCTCTGTTTCTTACCATAAACTTTTCCATATGGAGCAAAACAAAATGTACTTGGAAGCAAGAAAATATTGAAGGGGTATAGTATTTGGCACACGCTCTTTTCTTACTAATTGCTTTTTCATATTAGGTTTGCAGTTGCACAGTCTATGAAAACTGTAGAAATAGTTTCTTCAGGGAAAGGGAATGTGTCTGGGGGTGTTAACGAAGAGCCGGTTGTTAGAGGTTACTACTCAGCGCCTTGCAGCTCCTCCAACTTGTTAGCACATGCAAGCAGGGCAGTAGTTAAAAGAAATAATGAAACACAACCATGGGAATTGATCTTCGTTGAAGATAGCATGCTGTAGAGGAAGGCTGTAAAAATCAGGACAGGAAAAAAAAAAGCATTCCAGTAAGTTCAGAAAGGATGTTGAAGCCTTGATATTAATGAAAGCAATTCAGAAAGAAACCATTTTAATTAAAAAGATATTTTAATAGATTTTACCTGCAGTTATCACTAATTTTGATCTTGATCTTACCAGTTTTGATTCAGTATTATCTTTTACTTTTTTTTTTTTTACCTTGGTAGGGAGATATAAAATTTCAATTTATTTTCAGTTATTTAACAAGTGGTATGAAGAATCTGTTACAATCATATTAAAGAACATGTGAAACATTTGCATGGAAGTACATGGGGAAAAATACATGTATAGAGACTCTGCTAATACCAATTAATTTAATTTAAATCACCTTTAAGGATATTATTGAAGATTCCTTATTAACCTGCATACTCTAGAAATTTATTTGTTTTAATTTGTACTGTCATTTGTTGAAATCCGCCCTTGGCAGTAGTGAAATTTCAGAAGTGCTATGGAACAATTCTACAGCTAAATTGGGTGAAAATTTATGACTGTCAGTTCTAGTCTTGGCACCATTTACGCTTGATTGCCATAATCCACTGTAACTGTAATTTCGTTGCTTTTGATTTTTATTTTGTCTCTGTGAGGCATATTGATAGGTATTTAGAAGACAGAGAGATGAGTGAGGCTTAGCTCTCGCCCTTGAGGATTTTGCTAATCCTTTGCAATCTAATTGAGGAGGGAAAACATACATGATCCGTCTAAACACCAGACAGAAAGAGACAGCTACATCAGACAGATACAGCAGATACATTACCATGTGGATGGTAAATGAAGTGGAAAGGGAGATGGGGTGGAGAAAAGGAGTTAACATTTCCTGAACATCTCCTATGTTCCAGATGGTTTACTCTCCTTTAATTCTCCCCCGGTTCTCTATGGTAGGTATCATTTACCTTATTTTATAGCTGAAAAAAAGAATTAAGCTTTAGAAGGCTTTAGAAATTTGCTCAGAGTAGCACATGTTAGAGCCTGGTTTTGAACAAGACCTATGTAGCTTCAAAGATAATCCTGTTTTCGTGACACTGAGCTGTCACTGTAAGACTGATGAGCCAGGAGTTTTATTGGAATAAGGTCATCTGATGAGATTTCATGGTGCCAGTGGAGTTTAAGCTGAGTCTTGTAAAGGATTGATGGGATTTTTCTATGGGTGCAGCAGCGAAGAGAGGACTCTTCTGGGGAGTAGGGACTATGAAAATGCCAAACAGGTGGACACTCTTAATGGACCACTTTGGCTGGAACAGATCATCTATATTTATTAATTTCTCCTCCAGATTTTATTGAGCATCTGCAGTATTCCCTGGGGATACACAGGCGACTAAGATACAATTCCTGCCCCTTAAGGAATTTGCAGTCTACTTGGAGAGGGAAGCAAACATACCCACAAGTCAGAGATTATAATCTAGGGTAATCTGGACTACACTTGAGGCATGGACAAGGTGTTGAAGTGGTGCAGGGAGGGGTTCTAGCAGTCTGGTTGTGTGTGTGTGTGTGTGTGTGTGTGTGTGTGTGTGTGTGTTAATGAGAGAGAGAGAGAAAGAGGTGTGATGTATGTTGTATGTGAGGGCATGATGAAAGAAGAGTGATGTTTTGAGAAGTTAGTTTCTTTTAAGATGGGAATTTGAAGTAATACCAGGATATTCATGTAAGAATGACAGCAGTTAGGCTCGTAGGACTACAGTTCAGGAGAGAGATTAGAGGAGACTTCAGGATAGGTAGGAAGGAATTTAGAAAGAAATTAGCAGAAGGTCTAAGCCTGAACTTTGAGGGATGTCCACTTTAGGGGCTGGGAAGAAGAGCGAGAGAATGATACTGAAAAGTAGGGCACCTGTAATGGGGAGAGAGGAAGAAGGATCATGGAAGCCAAGGGAGGAGGCCCAGATAAGTGGACTGGTCTGCAGAGAGGTCAAAGTGAAAGGAGATTGAATAAAGACTTGATTTGGTAGTTAGGAACCACTGGCATCCTTCCATGGGGGAAGTTTAGTGGAGTTTGGTGGGGCAGTCCACAATGTATACTCAATATTAGAATTGACCACTTTGCTTATTGTATTTTGTTTTCATGTAATCTAGTGTATTAGTTTCTTCTCTAATTGCTTCTGGATTTGGAATCATGGTTAAGGCGGGTATAAATGCTGTTCTCATGGGGTTAATTTGGCTAGGGTTCTTAAAGCATGTTGTTGATTCAACTTTGTTATCATCTTGATTTGTCTCACTGTTGGGATTTGGATCTTTTCTATTTCTTCCTTATTTTGCTTCAAGTAAAATTCTCTTTCGAAGTTTCTAGTTGAAAATTCTGTTTGCAAATTTCTTTCTCTGATCAATTGAAATATAATGAGTAATTTAGGTAGTTACGAGAAGATGACTCTGGTAATGCAGATTATGTCTCGAGATGGCAGGATTGATGAGCTAAATGTTTAGAATTTTCTATTGTTTATCACGTAAAGTTTGAAAGGTAGACATATTTTGCTTGAATGATCTGTGACTTTGTGTAAATTGCTGAATGTCCCTTTTTAATTACCACCCAAAGAGTCAAAGCCAAGTGGAAAGTTGTACAACTGTCTGATGGGTTTGGTACCCTCCTTGCAGAGAGTCAAGTAACTAGGCAGTGATTACTAATTAGCTAAGTTAGGTAAGGCCCATGGTGGCTTCTTATTGGAAAACATCTAAAATTCAGGGTTCTAAAATCTGTAGACACTTCCATATCACACAATTTTCCTGAAACTTCTGGGACTGTGCTGTGATGAAAGCCACAAAAATATGGCCACTGCATGCAGGTTTTTCAGTGAATGTATCAGAGTGGTTAAGTGGGTGGGCTCTGGAGCCAGACCTCTGGGATTATAACCCATGCCCCACCACTCACTGTGTATCAGTTTCCTCATTTCTAAAGAAGGAACGATAACTTTCCTTACTCTGCAGTGTTGTGGTGAGAGTTAAATTACTTAATAAACCTAAAGCATTTAAAGCAGTGTTTGATAGACATAGAATAAGTGCTTAAGACATGTGTGTTTTTGTTACTGTGATCTGCTTCTCAGAGCCCAAGCCACTGTCTAACCCACAGCAGGCCAGCAAAACACGAGTGAATGAAAGGATAAGGTTAGAAGTTGGAAAATGTCTAGCAAGGAGGAAAACATGGCCAGGGAGGGGGGTGGACAAAGGAAAGGTGTGTTTTATTGATAACTTCGTGATAAACCATGTCAACTGTTTTTCTCTAAGGGATATATGCTTTCCTCTTTAACTCCATTCTTTTCTTTACCTCCTACATCCACCAAATCACCAGTTTTGTCACTATTTCTTTTGTATTAGCTGATGTATCTGTCTCTTTCTGTCTGGTCCCGCTGCAGCTGCCCTAGTCCAGACTTTCATCACCTCTGTCATGGATATTACATCACCAGCTTCTGAGGACGTTTTCTTGGCTCAGTGCTATGTCACCTCTTTACTGCTACAGAATTAATGTTCTTGAAGAAGTGTTGTCATGACTTCATCAACGTACTCAAGCACCTAACATGGATTCTTTTGTGGGTGGATGAAGTCTTCTCAACAGCCTTGCCCGACTCTCTCTGTCCAACTTCATGCTCCCTACGGTGAGTAAGGATGGCAGTAGGGAAGGAGAGCTGCATTCTCCTGGTGATGTAATTATGTGGCCTTGGGCAAGACACTCTGCCTCTCGGTGTCTCATTTTACTACCCCATAAAATATGGGTAGTAATGTAGGTTTCCCCGCTATTTGAAAGTAGAGTGTTCGGGCAAAGCGAAGAAGCAGTTACCATTAATTTATATGAAAAGAATTTTGAGCATCCCCAGATCCCCAAAATAACCTCTCATAGGCTTTTCTGATCCCGTGGGACACATCTTGCTAATGGGTACACAAAACAGATTGAGATAAAGCACAGGTGCTCACAAACCCAGTTCAAAGCTGTGGCGGCTTCATGCTGAGATACTGAACGTAGTTCTTAGGGAGCTGGGTGGTGCCATTCTTGCTAACCACAGCAATGGCTCACTGCAAGAAACACTGAGTGCTATTTTTGCTTTGTGACTTTTTCATAAAAGTGAAAATCTTTGGATTTTTACCAGTTAATGAAAACAGGTACCAATGCAGGTCTTTTGTAAAAGCAAAATCACACAGAGGCACCTGGGTGGGCAGTCAGTTAAGTGTCTGACTCTTGGTTTCGGCTCAGGTCATGATCTCAGGGTGGTGAGATTAAGCTCCCAGCTGGGCTCTGCGGTCCGTGTAGAGTCTGCTTGAGATTCTCTCTCTCTCTATCCCTCTTCCTCTGTTCTTCCTCCTGCTTGCTCTCTCCTCTCTCTCTCTAAAATAAATAAGTAAATAAATAAATAAGACCTTAAAAACAAAAAAAAAAAGCGGGCGCCTGGGTGGCTCAGTGGGTTAAGCCGCTGCCTTCAGCTCAGGTCATGATCCCAGGATCCTGGGATCGAGTCCCGCATCGGGCTCTCTGCTCAGCCGGGAGCCTGCTTCCCTTCCTCTCTCTCTACCTGCCTACTTGTGATCTCTGTCTGTCAAATAAATAAAAAAATCTTTAAAAAAAAAAAAAAAAGCAAAATCACCTAAAGGTGAACTTTCAAAGAGCAGGGGATGCCTGTACTAGTAAATATTAAAATATGTGTAATCATCCATGATCCAATGAAAAGCCTTTCCATTAAAAAATTCTTTAATTTTAAGCAAGTCTTTTTAATCTCGGCCAAGATACCATGCTTTATCCGTAAATGTAAGGCTTTGCTTTCTTGCTCCTGGTTTGGAATGTCTCTCTTCCACTTGGTTGCTTATTCAGACATTCTTTTTTTTTTTTTTATTATTTATTTGTCAGAGAGAGAGAGAGAGAGAGAGTGAGCACAGGCAGATAGAGTGGCAGGCAGAGGCAGAGGGAGAAGCAGGCTCCCCGCTGAGCAAGGAGCCCGATGCGGCACTCGATCCCAGGACTCTGGGATCATGACCTGAGCCGAACGCAGCCGCTTAACCAACTGAGCCACCCAGGCGTCCCTGCTTATTCAAACATTCTAACCTCAACTCTAAACTCTGGCTTGAATGCCTTCCCTTTCATGAGGCTTCTCACCATTAATATAGTTATGCTTGTCTCTTTCGCTTCCTGTGGGTGTAACCTAGTATTTTGTAATGTGCTAGGTTATTATTTTTCCCAATGAGATAAGGCATTTAAGTCCCTTTAGAGAAGGGAGGGTACTTTATACCCAGTCGGTACCTGGCAGATACTTACTGTTCTCTGAATGTTTTTATATCACCCCAGTGTCTTTTTCTGCTTTCTTTTATTTGACTTTATTTTGTACTCTAAACTCTTTCCACATATTTTGGCAATGACGCATGTTCACAATTTAAATAAAGGCTAGTTGAAGACAACTAATTTTGCTTTAAAGTAATTTATAATACTTTTAGATGTTAGAATGTTGCATAAGAATGATAAAAAATCCAATATTCTGCATAGGTATTTTAAGATATCTTAAAATATATAAATATATATATCTTAGACCACATATATATTTAATATATATTAAGAAAACATTTTGGGCCTCACTTTTTCCTCTTCATTAAAGATCCCCATTTTGGTTTTGGGTGTGTTGAGATGATCTTGACACTGGCATACTGCTAAAAATATATTTGTACTTCGAAAATTTCAAAGTTTTTATTAGGAAAATTGGCTATTTTTGTTGGTTTTCTGGATAGATAGCAAATGAATTTCGTGTAATTTAAAGATTAAATGTTATGTGACTTAGCTTTTATGTTTTATTAGCATGGCATAGGTTTCTTCCTTTTGAGTTCATTACATGATCATTATGAATTAACCTTCATTAGGAGGAGAATTTACCCATGTAGAACAGAAAGCAGAAACATAATATCCCTTTTAGTTTTCATAAAAAGGAGTAAAGAGGAAGATATCAAAACTAAACACTGTCAAAAATACATTGGCTGTTTTCTTTCCTCATTCCTAAATCCGAGAAAATTCCTTTAAGTCCATTTGTGGTTGTTTATCAAAATTGGTCATCTCAAAGATGGCTGGTAATGAGAAAAAGTAACTTTATTATCAAATCTTATTAATTTTTACTTAGGGAATCTGGACAGATGTAGAAAAAATAGAGAAAATTTTGAATTCAAAATGGTATACACAGAGGTTAAAACTATAATAAAAGCAGTAATCCCCTACCCTAGTAATTTTAAATGAATATATGTAATGTGCTTAAATTTAAAAACTCTTATGAAGTTAATCTCTTAATTTTATTGCTTAGAGATTTTTAAAATACTTTAAAGAATTGAACAGTTTGTCAGTTTCATAAGAAATTGAGAATAGCTCTTTGCCCAAATCACTGTGTGTGTGTGTGTGTGTGTGTGTGTGTGTGTGTGTGTGTGGTGGGAATGGTAAGGGATAGATTTCAGTAATTATTTAAATGTAACACATAATAGCAATGGAGAAAATTTACCATAACCATTCTGTGTCCTCTCTCCACAAGGTTGATGAGAGATAAGTCCCAAAGAACTTTTAATTTCTTGGATTAAACTTATTAAATAAATATGTAAGTAACATTTGCAAAGTCAGTCCTCAGATAATTAAAGCTTATGGAGACTTATTCTAGGTTCCAGAACCCGTGACAAGCACTTGACCTGAATTTTTTTGTCATCAAATCCTGACAGTGATTGTATGAGATAGCTTTTATTTTAACTGAAAAATTAAGTAGCTTGCCCAAAATTGGTCAGTGAAAGGACTCAGCTGGGATTTGAATACAGATCTATCTTTAGAGGTTTTGCTTTAACATCACAAGTAACTTAAAACTCTCTGGAAGTGATTTAGGATTGTATTTTCCAGTCTTGTAATTTAGGAAATTAACAGGAGCATAGGGATTCTATTTTCTTTCTCAGATTGGATAAGCTTTCTTCAATATCATTTCATCTGTGATGGAAGAATGGACTAATTTGAAAAGAAAGAGAATTAATGGGGCGAGAATTCTGCTGTTGAAGGGGTCAGACTTGTCTGTCTTGTCTGTACCCTGGCTAGACTCTGCCTTAACTTTCTGCAGGTCTTTTTATCTTGGGTTTCTAGAGGTTCCAGCTTCTTTGGCTGGATTGTCCTCAGCTCCAGACCAGTCATTAAAATAACAAATCAGAGCAATTAGCCACCATGCATAATTGCAGCGTTAATCCTTTTATTATGCTGGCTTTTCTAGACAGAGCTAACACCCATTATGGAGATTAACTGCTTTTTATAAAGTTTTTTACTCTAAGTCTTGAGCAAGTAGTGTATTATCAGAATTAATTCAAAGTAAATTGTGCCATGAAGGGATTCTGTTTCTTTGGGTTTTTCCTACTTCTATAATCCAAAAGCTACCCAATTTTTTGTGACTCACTAGTATTTCCTGTATTGATCGTTTTGGTTAAAATGTGGAGCTAAGGTTAGAATTTTTTAGTCCTAGAGCTTACATATAAATGAGTGGATATTTATAGAACTGTAAGATGCTGTATTTTTTTTTTTTTGACATTTGGAATACAAATGCTACAATCTAAATATGATCTAGTAGAATTGCTTTAAAAAAAACTAAAAACCCAACACAAACTATCCAGTGACATGGACTCTGTAACTCAATGGGGATAATTGCTGTAATACAATGACTGATATATATAATATTACTCACACCTATGGCCATCAGGCTGCTCTTAAGTATAAGAATACTATGAATAGCAAAAACTTTCATCACTAACATTTATTTAACGTTTACTCTGTGCCAGACACTGTGAGAGCTCCATGTACATTTTCTCATGGAACAACACTGTATGGCAGATACTATTTTTAGACCCTTTTTAACAGAGGAGGAAACTGAACCGTTTGATGCTTGTGTGTTGGGCACAGGGTGGTACAGCTAGTACATTAGTATCTGAGCTAGAATTGAAACAGCTCTGTCTTGTCTAGATCTTACACTCTTAACCACTTACCTTTCACTGTCAGATGTTCAGTTAACCTTTGTGGTTTCAAAGACCATCCCAGAAATGTAAATTACAGTGGTGAGGAGGGTACCTTTTTATTATAACCAGGACTGTTTTAGGATGGGCTTACATTTTCTCCTTGTAAATGAGCTAAATGGAATTTTGAAAAAGTAAGCAGAGTTGAAGATTATTCCTTTTTGTTAGGTGATTTTAAAATGTTATTTTCACAGCTGTTCTGCAACACCTTTTGATGTGGGTATGTTTTGAGGGTAATGGATTTGATTAGGTGGGAGTGGGTCAGTCACAATGGTAAATTATTTCATGGCGAGTGCTATTTGGCCTGATATTTTAGGTTTGAGTACCCATACATAAGCAATTGAAGAACTGAGTATTTAATAGGGAGCTAGGGTTTTAGTGGATTATTTTATCACTTAGCCAGACTTTCCATTCATTAGTTTATGGTACTTTTCAATCTCATTCACCAGTCGAATCTTAGGAATTGTTCTAGTCAACATTCTGGCTCTGCATTCAAGTACTGATTTGTTGAACTTGACCCTCCAGATTACTCATCAGTTTTTGATTTGTGAAAGTTGACCATATTAGTTGGTTCCTTCCAGTTTTTGTCAAACTGGACTCAAAGGATTGTTGCTGCAGGAATGGACCATAAAAGTGAACAGATGATTTGTTAAAAATTGCAGCATAGAAAAACGGAGCGTGGTAGAAAAACAGAGCAATGTAGAAAGAAAGAACGTCATCTAAAACAACTGCCAGACAAACTTTGATTTGTGCTTTTAAAGAAACTGTTCTTGGCACCGTGCCTTCCTCTCTTATTTCTGATTTACTGTTTCTCCATTGTGTAACCTTAAACAGAGTAACTTTTAGTTTTTACAGTGAAGAGATTATTCTATAGAGACTTAAAATGGTTTGAGAAATCTGTGATCAGTCTTGTAACTGTCACAGGGGAGAACAATTTGGACTTTCAGAACAACACATTGCAACATTCTTACTAGAGATGGTTGAGCCTGAAGCTTTAATTCCAGTGTCCAGAGAGTTTGCTGCAACTCAGCCATCTTATTCCTGCTGGTACTTACCAGCAGAAGCCAATGCATGCCCATTTAGTTCTTTACTCTGAAACCGTAGAGTGGAATAAAAATAATAAACACTTGGTACCAGCTTAGTACTGGATGATTTTTTTTTCTTGGTGATTGGCTCACCTTTCCATTGACGAGGCCTCAGCCTCTCTATGGCTTAGTTCTGCCAAGACCTCATACTGCCTCCTCATCTGGTCCAGCAGGGTGGTCGTGTCCACTCCTGGGACACACTGATTTCTACATTAACTTCAACATGAAGTACTTTTCATGATACCCCTCATGTACTGATGTACTGATAAAACTGCAGGGGCACCTAGGCGGCTAAGTGGGTTAAAGCCTCTGCCTTCGGCTCAGGTCATGATCCCAGGGTCCTGGGATCAAGCCCCACGTCGGGCTTTCTGCTCCGTGGGGAGTCTGCTTCCCCCATTCTCTCTCTCTGCCTGCCTCTCTGCTTCCTTGTGATCTCTCTCTCTCTCCGTCAATAAAATAAATAAAATCTTTTTAAAAAATTAAAAAAAAAACTGGAAATGTATTTTTAGAAATCATTGTTGAGGTTTTAACAACTTTCCAGGAGATTACAAAATTAACAGTGTTACCAGATTTAATAAATAAAAATACAGAATGCCTAAATAAATTAAAATTTCACATAAACGATGATTACTTTTTTTTTTTTAAAGATTTTATTTGTTTGAAAGAGAGAGTACAGTGGGAGAGGGAGAATCAGACTCCCTGCTGAGCAGAGCCTGAGGCCCTTCTAATTTTCTGAGCCCCCTCAAATGTCATAGCTTTCTTCCAAGGCCTTAACAGACCCCTAGCCACTTCCAGCACTGCTTTGCTGTCCGAACCCAGAGCAGGAAGCCATTGTGTGCAAATGTAGCAGAGAGCTAAGATTGAAGTATATAGCCTCAAAGTCAGCAAACTGTGGAGACCATTATAGAACTTTATATATGTAACACTGTAACATTACGTTGTCTTTAAAGAGCAGTTTGTAAAAAAAAATATCTAGTTTTTAGGCATCAGCTTAATTTCTCTACTTAATTTAGAGATTGACAGGCCATATATGCTCAAGTGATGCCTCCCCAGGGTGTTGGTTATATATGACAGGAGACTACGTGCGGGTGGGAAAAACAAAGATCATTTTATGACTTTGCTTTTTGAACCATGATGTATAATCATTTTTTATTGAAATCCTGCAGGCATGCCTGTCACAGAAGAAAACGTTGTTTCCTTCTGACCCTTGTGTTCATAACACTCTCATGCTCTTGAGCCTAGCTCAGTTTTCTCTCTTCTTTGTGTAACTTTGCAAGCCAACTACCAGTCTCATTCCCGGGAGTCTGTGCCGGGTAGTGCATATGCTTAGGAATCAAACCTATGTGTGTTCACTGTTTTCTAGCCTGGATAAAAGTTACTTATGAGTTTGTCTCAGTTTCCTCATATGTACAACTTCCAAAAGATGTTGGGAAAACAAATGAGAAATGAGTATTAATGCCTGGTACATAGTAGGCACTCAATAAGTGCTCGTTCTCTCCCTTACCCTCTTCTCCTCCCTGTTCCTCACTTTAATCCAGAGTGGTCTTTATTATATATTTTTTAATTTTTAATATTTATTTATTTTTATTGTGTTATGTTATTGCGTATCATACAGTACATCATTAGTTTTTGATGTAGTGTTCCATGATTCATTGTTTGCGAATGACACCCAGTGCTCCATGCAATCCGTGCCCTCCTTATTTTTTTCTTTCTTTTTTTTATTGTGTTGTGTTAGTCACCATACAGTACATCATTAATTTTTGATGTAGTGTTCCAAGATTCATTGTTTACATATAACACCCAGTGCTCTATGCAATACATGCCCTCCTTAATACCCATCACCAGGCTCACCCATCCCCCCACCCGTGTCCTTTCTAAAACTCTCAGTTTGTTTCTCAGAGTCCACAGTCTCTCATGTTTGTCTCCCCTTCCGATTCTCCCCCTTCATTTTTGCCTTCCTTCTCCTAATGTCCTCCATGCTATTCCTCATGTTCCACAAATAAGTGAAACCATATGATAATTGACTTTCTCTGCTTGACTTATTTCACTCAGCATAATCCCTTTCAGTCCCATCCGTGTTGATGTAAAAGTTGGGTATTAATCCTTTCTGATGGCTGAGTAATATTCCATTGTATATATGGACCACATCTTCTTTATCCACTCATCTGTGGAATGGCTCTTTCCATAGTTTGGCTATTGTGGACATTGCTGCTATGAACACTGGGGTGCATGTGGCCCTTCTTTTCACTACAACTGTATCTTTGGGTTAAATACCCAGTAGTGCAATTGCTGGGTCATAGGGTAGCTCTATTTTCAACTTTTGAGGAACCTCCATGCTGTTTTCCAAAGTGGCTGTACCAGCTTGCATTCCCACCAACAGTGTGAGAGGTTCCCCTTTCAGAGTGGTCTTTAAAACTCATGACCCTGGGACACCTGAGTGGCTCAGTTGGTTAAGCATTTACCTTTGGCTCAGGTCATGATCCCAGGGTTCTGGGATTGAGTCCTGCATCAGGCTCCTTGCTTACAGGGAGCCTGCTTCTCCCTCTGCCTGCCACTCCTCCTGCTTGTGTTCTCTTTCGTTCTCTTTCTCTGACACATAAATAAAGTCTTAAAAAGAAATAAAACTCATAACCCTAGTTATATCACCATTCAAGACATACTTATTGAATGCTGTAGTGGGTGTCAGGGACTCTCACAGGATGGTTATGGGCCTCAGAGTTTAGACAGTTCTTGTGCGTGCCTCTTGACCAGAGTTCCTCCTAAGTTCAGCAACTGAGCATGTGCTGATTCTAGATATCCATGCAGATCTCAGACTCCTCTGGACACAACTGTGGAGTTGTTAATGTTTGTCATTGGCTCTCTTTCTTTTTTACCCTTTCTTTTCTGGATTGAAATCTCTCTGCCCTTCCTCTGAAGCCATGGGCTTCCTCTCTTTCTTTTTTAAACAATTAAAAAATATATTTAATTTATTTATTTGACACAGAGAGAGAAAGTACAAGCAGGGGATGCTGCAGGCAGAAAGAGAAGCAGGCTCCCCACCGAGCAGGGAGCCCGACCTGGGGCTCTATCGCAGGACCCTGAGATCATGACCTCAGCCGAAGGTAGACACTGAGTCGGCTGAGCTACCCGGCCCCATACATGGGCTTTCTTGTGTTTTAATCCCCTTTTCTGTCTAAGGAGAAGATACTGTAGTGTTCATTTACACAAGTAGAAATATAGCCTTATTCACTGTGCTATTCTGGGTACCCAAGCATTTGCATTTTGAACTTGTTCTTCAATTGAGAAATAAGAAATTGTTCCCTATGATAGGATTTTCAGTTCTTGGTAAGAAGGGAGGTTATTTTGGGCAGAAATCTGTTGAAAGCACAGTTTTGCACTTAAAAGGGCAGCCTTAAGCAAAAATGTGATTTAATCTGTCAGGAGGTATGTGTGTGGGAATAGACTGAACGAGAAGGCACAAACTTTCTTATTTCTTAATCTATGCCCAGATTTCTTCCTGTTTCCATGCCTGTATCTCAGAGTTCTGTTCCAGATGTCTGCTCCGAATTTCTGGAAGCCACCTCTCCTTCCGGCTTTCTGTCTGGCACTTCTTCCTCTCTTATCTCCTAGTCTGTCCTAAGCATCCCAAATGTCTGCAGGTGGTGGCTCTGTGCCCCCAACTCCCTCATGCCATGATCCCCACCTCTGTCTGTCGCACCCCCTCCCCAGAGCACAGGGAAGGTTTTGCCTTCTCATGTCTTCCCCGCAGGGCCTGTGATTTTGTTACACTTAGGTTTGCAGAATGGAGGGGGTGAAAATGCGTGGAAAGACAGAAGAGTCTGAGCCTTGCTCTGGGTTTCAAGAGTGGATGCTGATTATTGGGAAGTTAGATTCAAGGCAATTGTCTTTTTTTTTTTTTTTGTGACAATTGTCTTTTTAATGTCGGTATATATATATTTCTGTAGCAGTGAGGAAGAAGAGAATTAAACTTATGTGTATCAGGAAAACTGTCAACTAAGACACTAATGAATGTAGCTGCTTGAGAACTAATAAGAGAAAAGTGAACCTAGAAATTGTCTGCATACATGTAGTAGTAATAATCTAACTCAGCAAACGTGTACTGAGTGCTGACCCTGCAAAGCCATTTGCTCCTCTGGATCCACTTTCTATCTTTATCCTCCTGCTCTTCTACTCCAGGGAGATAGCTGTTCTCTGGCTTTTATTAGTTTGCCCAGTGGGGACCCAATCAGTAAATGGGAGGAAGAGAGGGAGGAGAGTGAGTTTGGGGTATTTATTCCCCCAGCCCCTATCAGTTGGGTGTGGCTTTTCATTAAAAGGCATAGCTCCTTGGGGCACCTGGGTGGCTCAGTGGGTTAAAGCCTCTGCCTTCGGCTCAGGTCATGATCTTAGGGTCCTGGGATCGAGCCCCGCATCAGGCTCTCTGCTCGTGGAGGAGTCTGCTTCCCCCCCTCTCTCTGCCTGTCTCTCTGCCTGCTTGTGATCTCTCTCTCTCTCTCTCTCTCTCTCTGTTAAATAAATAAATAAATAAAAATCTTTTTTAAAAAAAGGCATAGCTCCTTTCAAGGTGACCCTCTTTATTTGACTTTCCCCATTCTGAGCCCCTTTCCTTTGTCTTTTTGGGCATGGGGGTAATAATAGTTAGTGGTGGTTTCCCTACACCGTACCCGCACTTTTGCATATAGTCCGTGTATTAGACTTTCCTTAGTTTTTCCTAATTCCAGGGTGCCTGCTGTTTCCTGCTTGGAATCTACTAGATGGCAGCCCAGGAGGTTAATAGGAAAGTGAATGATTGCAATGCCATGAAATGCGTGCTTATCAAAGTATAGGCTCTTTGAAGGCACAGACCATATATTATTCATGTTTCTTTCTTGACATTTAGCACAATTCTAGGTAGAGAACAGGGCTATCCTGCTCCTGGAATGGTAGATTTATGCATAAAGAGTATTGGGAATGGAGGAGGGACTGAGCATCTGTTCTAGAAGGATCCAGGTGGGTTTCACAGTGTAGCTAATCATGGCAATCAGAAACAGACTGGTTGCATTAAGCAAGGGAATTCACTGGAAGACTATCGATGGCCTCTAGAATCGAAGGAAGGCAGAGAACAGGGCTTGGAGGATAGGAACTGGGGTGTCCTGGAGGACTAGTTTACAGAAACCCCAACAAAAGTCATTCATTCAGTATGAATTGGGCATCCTCCCCGACAGCTCTTGGCTTTCAGTTTCTTTAATATATGTTGACACCGTTACACAGGACTGAAAATGTTCCTGGTTACTTGTTTTGTTTGCTCTATGGAAACACTCTGGGCTTCTTCCTTCCAACCTTCCTCTCAGAAACCCTGCTTGATGCTCCTAGTAAGGGAGGACATCATAGAATCAGATGAGATCTGATCCCCTGTGGCAGCCTGTGACTTGGGACTACAGAAACTGGCTCACCCCTCTCTTCCTTGCATCCTCCCTAGATGAAAGGCAGGATAAGGGGGCCAGTAGGTGGGAACAATACTTAAGTTACAAGAGTTTGCAGGAGTAAAGTAACAATGGAAGGCGAGTTCTTTCCCTGAAGAGCCAAACCTGCCTGCAGAGGCGGGGCTGTTTTGCTGAGTGTGAGAGAGGGTGTTTCCCCCATCTCTAGGGAGGAGGAGAAGAACGAGTACCTACCAAAGTTTCCATCACTGAATTTGGATTTTTGTTATGCTGCTCTCTTCCTCTCGGTAGCCCTCCGCTGCCAGCTCTCCTGGGTCCCATGGTCACTAAAGCCATGTCCCAGTTTAGTTTGTCCTCCCCTGATGTGCTCCATTTCCCTGTTTTCTTCTTCTTTTTGAGACTTTTAGCATTCTGGGGAAATAGGTACTAGGAGGATAACCATCTGGTTAGTCTAATTCATCAGAGGTGTGGCTTACTGACAAAGGTGGGTAGGGGCAGAGTGGTGTTCACCAAAACTACTTACATTTTAAAAATGTACTTTTTACCCATGTGAAATTTCAGGCATTGTGGTGATAAAAATTTTCTAGGAAGGACTTTTCTGTATTCTTTCAGTTAATACAACTGACTATTAGATCAGGTGAAGTAGAAAAGAGGGTAAAGAGGGTTCTTTTTTTGTCTCTAGGTCTTTCCCTTCACCTTCTGCAAGGAAGGGTTGGGTACTTTGGCTCTGATTTCCCCATTGTTATACAAGTCATTCACTGAATATATATTATATACCAGAAACCCTTTATGGGGTTCTGAAGATGCAAAGATAAGATATGGTCCTCGCTCTCAAAGAAACCATATCTTGGGGAGTAGAGGGTAGGGGATAAGACACAAATAATTACAGAACAGGATGATTTTAATAATACAGATTTATGTAAGTAAAGCACCAAGAAAAGCTCCAAGAAAGACGAGCACCAAGAAAGAGAAACCAGTTTCTGGAAGACATAAGAGATGCTATTTGAATGGTATCTTAAAAAATGAGTGGGGAAAATTTTCAAGGCAGAAGGACCAGTATGTATAAAGGAGGTGTAAATATACATGTCATATTTGAAGAACTGAGAAGTTTGATTTGGCTAGGGGATAAAGTTTGTTTGAGTGACTTCCAAGAGATAAGACTGGAAAAATAGGTTGGAACCAGTTGGGGAAGGGCCTTTAATACCATCCTAAGGAATTTGGATTTGGTCCTATAATCAGGGCGTGGACCAATAAAGGTTGCTAAGCAGAGGATGAACATGACCCTAATTTTTAGAAAGATAACATTGTTGCCCGCGTACTAGATGGATCACAGAGAAACTGGAGGCAGGGAGATGAGATAGGAGGATTTGCAAGGGTCTGCAGGAAGGGGAAGAAACAATGAGAACGTCAAGAAAGTAGTAGTGGGGTGGAAAGAAGGGGAAGATAGAAGATAAGAATGGTTGCATTTGATTATTGCTTAGTTTTGGGTTGTTGAAGGAGAAGGAGAGAGTGTTAAACGACAGAAGGTTTCAAATTTTGGACTTTGAGAAGTACCATTAACTGATACGGGAATGCAAAGGAGGAACAGGTTTTGTAGGAAAGATAATGAGTTCACAATAGGGAAGACTGGGGGTAAAATACCTGTCAACACCCATGTGTAGATATTCCAAAGGCAGTTGCGTGTGGGTTTGGGATTCAGAAATCGTGGCCAGATTTGGAAGTTACTGGCAAAGAGCAATCATGAAACTGGATGAGATTTTGCAGGAAGAATTGGTAGAGATGAGGACCAGGGATAAAACCTTGAGGAACTGTAACATTTAAGGAGAAACAAAAGAGGTTGAAAGGTAACACTCAAAGGAAAAAGGAGAGAGCTAGGAGACAAAAATTTCAAGGAAGCCAAGGGAGATGAGAATTTCAAGAAGGTCGAATGGCCAACAATGTGGAAGATTTCAGTAGTTCAGAGATGGCAAGTAGGGCTATGACTGCAAAGTCACTCTTCGGTTTGGCTGCTTTGGATTCTGAAAAGATCATGTAAGTATAGGGGAGTGTGTTCTCTCAAAGCTACTAACTAAAATACGTACACATTTTCAGTCTTTATAGTTTGTTGGTTATATAACATGGCCTTTTTCTCAAATTAAAGGAAAATTTAAATTCCCTTTAAAAAGGAAATTAATAGAAGAATTTAGGAGAGTGCATAAGGGTAGGTATCATCCATATCAGGGTGATAGTCGAAGCCTTGAGAACAAATGGGTTTTTTAAGGGAAAGAAGAGTAGAACGTTAAGACTGAATGGTGGGGAAACTCTCAAAGTTAGGCTAAACATAGGGGGTAAAGTAAGTGTCTAGTAAAGAGATTGAATGAAGAGTGATCAGGAAAACTAGATGAACCCCCAGAAATCACATTATGGATTGAAGCATGAATGATTCACCCACTGGGGTTTCTAGAACCTCCCACAGCTTCTTCCAAGTCTTGAATTTCAAAATCTGCAAGAAAGATCAGGTAAGATGAGGGCTAGAACAATGTCCATGATATTCCCACAAGATCCTTAGAGATCTGAAAGCCAGAATTTTCCAGACAACATAGGGTGCAGAAGCCAGACCATCATCTGTGATCAGGGAAGAAAGGATGGAGATGGAATGAAGCCATCTGTGTCTTGGATTGCTGCAGCATCGCGAGTGGGCACAGAAGACAAAAAAATTGGTGAGGAGGGAAGTAAGAGTGGAGTGAAGATTTTTGGATGTGGAATGTACTTGAGAACAGAAGCCGGTAGAACTTTGTAGCTCTTTAGGGCTTCTGGGAACGCAAGAAAAGGGGAACGTGCAAGGAACCAAGAAGTGAAATAGTACTCAGGTATCTGGAAGAAAGAGTGATCAGAAACAATAGTGATCCTGTAGAATTACTGTATTGTACACCTGTAACTAATATAACATTGTATGTTGACTATATTAGAATTAAGATTTAAAACTTAAAAAAAATTATTTAATTGAGAGAGAGAGGGAGAGAGAGAGAGAGAGGAAAAAAAAAGTATGGGGAGGGGCAGAGGGAGAATGTGTTCAAGCAGGCTCCTGGCTGAGTGCAGAGCCTGGCTTAGGTCTTGATCCCATGATCCCAAGATCATGACTCGAGCCAAAACCAGGGGTTGGATGCTTAAACAACTGAGCCACCCAGGCACCCCTAAAATTTAAAACCTAATAAAGAAATAATAGTAGTCCAAGACACAGTGAAGCCTTGATGATGTAGGAAATGACCTGTTGGATAATTTAAGCTTCATCATAGGGAACTTTTAAAGAACAGATACATGGTATCATTTAAAAAATGACTAGAAACATTCTATGTTTTAGAAGAGTCACTATGGTAAATGTGAATGGAGTCTCTAAGGTGTGTATCATTCTCCTTTGAACTTTTAAAATGGTAAGGCTTCATTCTTACGTACAATGAACCAAGGGGTGCCCTTCCATACTTGAAAGAAGTAGTCTCAGCCATAAATATGGATAAGACAGTGAAGTATCCCCATGAACTTGAGAGAAAAGGAAATATATTTGCCTTCCTAACTGAACTAATAAAACCAAAATATAATCTATCTTCCAGGGCCAACAACTGGGTAAGGAGTGTGGTCAGCAGGGGATATCAAAGGGGATTCAGGGAAGCTTCCTTTGGCCTTATCTTAAGGAGAGAGATGCTGAGTTTGAGCACGTGTTCAGTCCAGCCACTAGGGGGAGTTGCCTAACATGTGGCAGAGATATCTTACCTGGCCCGGCGGCAGAGGGGTGGGGGGTGAGGGGGTGGATCTGGAGGAAATATTCCTCAAGTTTTTCTCTTAACTTCTGTTCAAATTCTATGCTTATGTCTCAACTTCCTGATTCCTAATTCATCCTGTCAAGTACGTGTACAGCAGGAAAGTGGGTGTTCTGAGTGGCCTTGAACACCGGGAAAGACATGTCCCTTACTGTTAATTAATTAGCTGGCATTCTAATCTACACATTAGTATTGTATGAATACAATCATAAGTCTTCATGAAGTTCTACGTCACCTCTGAGTATACTGGTAAAGTCCAGTTTCTGGACATGAAACAAGAGGAACAGATTCCAGACCAGGGTAAGGTTTCCATAATTCTAATTTATATCTTTAAAAAAGTACTTTGATAATAAGTCTTATGGGCCACTTTCTATCTGCCTCATTATGTATTCCTATACCTTCCATTAGTGGTTTTAGGAATAGTAGCAGGAAGCATTACTTTCAACATTAGCTTTACTTTCAGCAGTTAGTAAAAACGTGGAGCTTGTATCCATTCAAGAATTGAGGATAAAAAGTAGAAAATAGTTTAAGAAATGTGTAGATTAGAGATGACAAAAATAAAACATTCTTGCTGCCACTCTTCTGTCCTGTACTTATAGCAGACATTACTAATTGATAATGACATTTTTTCCTGCTGACCCTAGACTGACCTGTGAAACTTATTATTAACCTTAATCCAAGAAGCCACAGCCAGTTGCCTAGGTTGGATCCATGTGAGCTAAAACTCTGCTCTTTCTAGTTTAGATGAGTTGTTAGGGATTCTGGTCATCGAAATTACAGAATTCATCTGGAAAGGACCTAAAGGACGGTTTATCTTTTGAGTTTGATGTCATGGGGAAAGCTATTCTGCCCTTTGACCAAAAGCCCTCTAAATATTCTTACAGAAATTATACCAGACTAGAAAGATTGACAGAAATGATCTGAATGGAATCATCTAGGCCACTAACACATTCACTGTCATGGTGTCGACCAGGACACAATATTCAAGGGACCTTAGATGTTCCCAGATTTCAAATCCTAGCTCTGCCTCTTACTGGGTGTGTGGTAAATTACTTAACATCTCTGAGCCCTAGTCTCCTCATCTGAAAAATAATACCCAATTCATTAGGTAGAGACTGCACTTTAGATAACACATGCTAAGTGTCTTGCAAATGGTAGGTACTTACAAATGTTAGTTCCCTTGCTTCTCTTGTTAATGATATTCAACACCAAGCAGAACTCCCTTACTCAAATACTTCCCATCTCTGCTTGAATAGTTCTAGTGAAGAGAAGCTCATTATCTCATTGGGCCTTTCATTTCTGCTGCTGTAACTACTGAAAACTCTCTCATTATATTGAACTGAAATCTGCCACACAGAATATAGTGTGCTCTCTGCCACATAAAACTTAGCTTTGGAGTCTTTTGGATATTTAAAGAGTGTTACTCTACCCTCCAAAATTGTTTCTGTTCTAAGCTAAGGGGTCATCAGTTCATTCACTTGCTCCTTTGAGGACATGGTTGGTTTTCTCTTCCATTATCATCTGGGTTGCCATTGCTTGGATCACTTCTAAATCTGTAGAATTGATTGAACTTCTTTTTTTCTGTCCCTAAGTGTTAATTCAAGGGATTTTTTTTTTTAAGGAATCCATGCTTTGTTTTATTACGTTGCAATCAGTCTCCAGCATAGTCATATTTCCTGAGATAGAATATAGCACAGAATTTCTTGTTTTCCTCTTAAATAGAGAAATTATTTAAATTGAATAATTAGTCATTAGTAACCTAACACCTTTGCCTTCCCCACCCCCACCCCGCCTTAGTTTCAGGACGGCTCAGGTGTCTTGGACACACTTGTAATGGAAACTTGTTTCACTCACATTTTGGGTTCACCCTTTTGGGTGTGAGGCCAAGGCTTGTCACTCAGACATTTCTGATTGTGGTGTTGATTAGCTAGTTGGCTTCTAAGCTATAATTATCTCCCTCCTTCAGTTAAAATCACATTTTGCTATTACAACATGAGCTATTGCAAAATCTCATAATACACATTGGATTTTTATTTCATTCTAAGCAGACTTTCCCCGACAATTCCTATTTTTTCTTCTGAGTTGTTGAGCTGTTAGGTGTTACTGTTACAGTACTGCTGAGTAGGATGTTCTTCCTAACACAAATTCATCGGTGGGCACTTGGCAGTATTGTTGGTTTTGTTTTCCTGTGTCCTCACTTGCTGCAATACAGTGATTAAAATACGCTTTATTACTATTCCCAGATTACAGAATTTTGAGTGACTCATAGCTAGAGGCGTACCTGTGTGACAGCATAATTGGTGCCAAAATGAAAAATTCAGTCAATATATGATTTATTTTAAACTGTGCCAAATGATGGGCTTAACAAATAGTTTTCATTGGATTTCAGCCAATCTTTTCCCTTGAATTTTTCAATCATTTTGACAATGTATAATCTGAATGTGATGTTTCTAAACCAGCACTCCAATCAACATGTTAGGCACACCTACATTCTGCCAGGTGCTGCATTAAGGGCTGGGAATGTATTTCTGGATGGTCTCTAATACACGGCCCTGACTTTGAAGAGGAATCAGACAACACAAACTCATCTATAAATAAAGCTCGCACCACCATGGTCAACATAGGATTCTCAGAAGAAGGTCACTGGTCTTGTGGGAAAGCATTCTGCGGGAGATACTTTCTGGTTCTGTTCCTGCCTGCCCATTTCCATTTAACGCCATACACTGAGATTTTTATATCCTCAAACTGCTCTAATGCTTTTCTGCTGTAAAAGTGGCCCTGGTCTTCGTACCCCGGCCCTATGTGTTCTCTCCCTCCACCAACTTCTGTAGCACCTCATCTGTATATTCTTTCTGGTCTAGGCAGGTGTCTTTATCCCTCAAGGTAATGTTATTTGCATATATGTCTATCCTTGGTCCAGTTGCTTCTGTAATGGCCAGTAAATATTTGACAGAAAAGTCTATTTGAGATAGAACACCTTGGTTAACGAAGGAGGAACAAGTTCTATTTTGGTCTAGATTGCCTGGAGTATTAAGGTTTCAGTCTCAATTTTTACATGGAAAGCCAAGCTATCTTCCATCGGTTGCTTTAAGAGAACTCAGTTTTGTATTCATAGTGATGAATGCCCGTGTACAAAGCACACTCTACTGATGAATAAAAGGATTCTGGGATTGCTTCATAAGTGAACTTTGATGGATACAGTTTTGTTTTGTTTTGTTTTTTCTTATGAAGACTTCATAGAGACTGAGGTACTGTATTTTGTGAAAACAACTCCTGGGACTCTTTAGATATATGGGAAAAGTCCTCAGGTTAATTTCCTTTAAAAAAAAAAAGCATCATTAATGTAAAGACTGCTTATTGAAGCTGAAGATCACTTTCTACTGAGTCATCAGATACTGTCTGTTGAGCAATCTGATTTATATCAATACGCCTTGTGAAATTACCAAGTGAGAATTTGTGTATTTTAGATTAAAAAAAGTTATGACTCTGCAAAGTGACAAGTATCCTTTAGGTTTTTCTGAGAATATCAGTTGAATTCACCAAATTTCTCAGTAAAATGCAAACAACTTCTTCATGGTGTTTCAGTCCCCAACAGTCTAATTTTTTTTTTTTTATTAGGATTTAAGGAGAATAAAGTAAGTGGAATTCCTTTCCATGTGACTCATATATTTTTTAAAAAATAAAGTAACTAGGGTGCCTGGGTGGCTCAGTGGGTTAAGCCTCTGCCTTCGGCTCAAGTCATGATCCCAGAGTCCTGGGATCGAGCCTCGCATCAGGCTCTCTACTTAGCAGGGAGCCTGCTTCCTCTACTCACTCTCTCTGCCTGCCTCTCTGCCTGCTTGTGATCTCTGTCTGTCAAATAAATAAATAAAATCTTAAAAAAAAATAAAGTAACCAAAATAAATAGATTCAACCAAAATAAATATATTCAAAGCATCCTCTTTATTTCTTTATTTAAGTATAATTAATATATGGTGTTCTATTAGTCTCAGATATATCATATAATGATTCTGCAGTTCTGTACATTTCTCAGTGCTCATCAAGGTAATCCCCTATATCTGTTTCTCCTACTTACCTCCCCTCTGGCAACCACTAGATTGTTCTCTATATTTGAGTCTGTTTTTTGTTCGTCTCTTTTTTTGTTTGTTCACTTGTTTGTTTCTTAAACTCCACATATGAGTGAAATCGTCTGGTGTTTGTCTTTCTCTTACTGACTTATTTCATTTAGCATTATGCCCTCTAGGTCCATATTAGAGGGGATGTTAGAAATTGCAAGATTTTATTCTTTTTTTGTTGTTGTTGCTGAGTAATATTCCATTGTAGATATATACTGCATCTTCTTTATCCATTCATATGTTGATGGACACTTGGGTTGCTTTCATATCTTGGTTATTGTAAATAATCCTGCAAAGCATCCTCTTAATCCCTACTATATGGTGGATTCTGCTTAGCTGCTGTGCATTGAGAAATTTGGGTTTGTTTATTCAGTCTTACCAAAGATAAGTGGTGGAAAATTTGAGTTAAATAAATTTTAGAGTTAATAGATAAATAGAGAAAAGTCTGTTGAATATTTTAAGAAAATAATAGAAGAAATAGATCAACACTTTTCAGTGCCTCTTCTGTGGAAGTCCTGTGCTAAGCCCTGGGGATGCCACAGTAGTGTTGTTCCACTTTTATTCAGTGAATACTCTAGCCCTTGCACACAATTCCATGTACACATATTCAACAGATACTGATTTTTTTTCACTACACAATGGGCTAGATTGCTGTTTTATATACTGGGCTGGACACCAAGGCTACTGTAGAAGGCAAAACAGTAGGGAGCTTAGAGATCTTACAGTGGGAGAAGCAGGCATTAATTCAGTAGTCGTGCACATAAGTATATAAGAAGACTACAGTGTACTATGAGTGTATATAATAGGAGAATCTGATGTGGTTATCGTGGGGCGGGGAGGGGAGAGGAAGGGGTAGAGACTTCCCAACTTTTCAGGGGAGGTGACATCTAAATGCAAACCTGGCAAGGTGAGTGGGAGTTAGCCTGGCCAAAATGGAGAGGAAGCACATTCTAGGCAAAGAGGGGAAGGCCAGTGGGAAGGAGCAGGGTGTAGAAAAGCTGAACTAGGCCAGTAGGGGGAGGTGAAGGCATGGGAAGGCACACAATCTGAGAGAAGGGAAAGGGGGCCCGGCCAGACCTTGCTAGATTTTGGTCTTTATTCCAAGGACCAGGAAGCCTTTGAAGGGTTTTAAGCAATAGGGTGACAGGGTCAGGTTTGTCTTTTCAAAACAATCTCTCCCTGACTGTGGCGGGAGGAACAGAAGGGAGGGAGGTGCACATGGAAGCTGTGTGGTTTTCAGGCACGGGGTGATGAGCAGTGGCCTGGACCCGGCTGGTGGTGGTAGGGATGGAAGAAAGTAACTGGATCACAGATACTTAGGAGGCAGAATGCCAGATGTGTCCAGGATGTGCTTAGAATATTTGTTGAATGAATAAATAAATGGATGGACTCAGGAGACACAGAGCTTGACCTAGTTAAGAAGTTACAATGGAAGGATTTTTAGACCAATATTGGTGGAATAACGTCTCTTGGCTTGTTTAGCCAAAGTACAATTTGACTGAAATGTATAAACTGGTTAAAATAACCCTTATTTCATGATTTTTCTGACTAAACCAAACATAAATGACCCATAAACATTGTAAACATCTAGATAAGTTACGATGATATAAGGTATTTGGATGTATTTTTATATAGCAAGTGTTTTGTGATGCATGGCATGCAATTTTGGGATGTGGTTTTATACGATTAGGTTTTCCGAATGCCAGTACTTTGGAAAATGCAGCTAAACAGTCTCCCTCTGGAGAAATCAGGAAAGAATTGTGTAACCTGCCGCTTTAGCTTTTTATCTGCAATGTTATATTGTCCTTTAACTCCCCAGAAATGATCTCCTTTGTCATGCAGCCCTTCGCCGTGTACCCTGGAGGTAACAGATGATGATGATAACGATGACTAAAATGTTCAGGGAGCTCTCCTCCCTGCTGGGACCTACCTTCCCCTCAAGCAATTCTCATCTTCCCACTGGTTACCATTCAGTTCTTGCTCCTTCCAGCTCTGCAAGCTGTGGAAACACCTTCCAGAGTCACGTAGGGGAAGCTACTACTCAAGGCTCCACTGGGGAACCCAGTCAGATTCTCCCACCCTCTTCACCCCTTGGACCCCTTCTCCTTAACTCCCAACCTCCGATTAATGAGACAGAGAGAGTGGACGTCATTGTTCTGCTTCATCTAGAGAGCATGGAGGGTGAATTCTGTGTTAGTCCGGATCTAGTTCTGCAGTGTTGGTTCCGGGATTCTCTCTTGATTAGATGGTGATTGTGTATGTTTGTTTTTTTAAAAAACAATGATGAAAATTTACCTTATTATTTATCAACCTACTCAGTTACTTATCAGATAAGATAGGGAAGTTTAACATTACTCTGTCATTCCAGAATCAGCACATGAGGTTGTGTATAATGGGTGTCCAGTGAAAACATCTTAAAGTACCTTGAAAGTACTTTACTATAATGAAAAATGTGTTAAAATACAATTAAATATTTAAGAGGATTGTAATTTAAAAATATGTCCCAATGTGACTCTTGATCTCTGGGTTGTAACGTCAAGCTCCACGTTTTGGATGTAGAGATTACTAAAAAGATAAAATTTTTAAAAATACCCTGAAAATACTTGTTTAACAGCGTGAGCTGCCCCCTTTAAAAACTTATAAAACTCCCGAAAATGAATGAAAAGTTGCCCTATCTTCCAAAAGGAATTGACTAAGCCTCCTCACGCTTCTGTTAAATAATCACATTTACTGTGTATGGAGCAATGCCACTTACGCCAATTAAAAATGATGGCAACTTGCCTTATTCTATTTGCATTAATGTGACCAAGGAGAATAAGGCATGAAACTTTATCATGTATTTACCTTTAGTTCATAAAAGCTGGTTATTTTCAAAAGAATATATTAAGACTTACATATAGTTGGTGCTAGATAAATATTGGTTGAATGAATGAATATACAAATAAAAATATGTGATCCCCCACATGTATACTTAAATATACTAACTGATCATTGTTTAAAAAATTAAAAATTATATTTCAACTGGTTAAAAAAGTTGTATTTGCAGCTCTGTTCATTTGAAATATGAAATCAGAGCCTTAATGATTAAAAAAAATCCCATGGTATTTGCAAATAAATGAAATATCCCTAAATGGATACACTTTTCTTTTCTTTTTTTTTAAATTTTAGATTTTTTTTTAAATTTGTCAGAGAGAGAGAGCGAGCACAGGCAGACAGAGTGGCAGGCAGAGGCAGAGGGAGAAGCAGGCTTCCCGCTGAACGAGGAGCCCGATGTGGGACTCAATCCCAGGATGCTGGGATCATGACTGAGCTGAAGGCAGCCGCTTAACCAACTGAGCCACCCAGGCATCCCTGGATACACTTTTCTTAGCAGAAACTTCATGTGTATATAACTTTAGGAGGTGCGTTCCAAGCTGACAACTAAAATGCACGTATTCTGACCAGCCAAGTTCAGCCAGGGAATTGGCATGGGATGAAGAGGATATATTCAATTAGGACACTGATATTTTTTAGTTTGATTTTGAGGTTATGATACTAATATTAAATGAAATTTAAATCTTAGGTCCAGCTCCAAGTCTTAAGAAACATTTACTAGCCCATAAAAAGTCGTTTTTTCAGCTATGTGAATAAACTTTTCAATTGTTTGAGTATGTTTTTAAAAGCTTGAGTAGTCCAGATTGTTTGTCTGGTTCTCTAGATTCTGAATAGTTACTACCTTTCTTTTTTCTTTTTAGAATTTATTTATTTATTTGACAGAGAGGGATCACAAGAGGCAGGGAGAGAGAGAGGGAGAGAGGAGGAAGCAGGCTCCCTGACAAGCAGAGAGCCTGATGTGGGACTCAATCCCAGGACCCTGAGATCATGACCTGAGCCAAAGACAGAGGCTTAACCTACTGAGTCACCCAGGTGCCCCTACCTTTCTTTTTTATGTGTTAAGACAACTTGCCTCCTTCCTGGTGGACACTAAAGCTACTCACTTGTTATTTAAGTAAGAACATTTTAATTTACTAAGTTGATGCTTGTAAAAGGTTATTTTTTGTCTTTCTTTACCTCTCTCTTTCTAAAAATTTTATTATTATTTTTTAAAGATTTTATTTATTTGACACAGAGAGAGAGAGAGTGCACAAGCAGCAGGAGCTGCAGGGACAGGGAGAGGGAGAATCAGGTTTCCCACTGAGCGGGGAGCCTGACCATCGGGCTTGATCCCACGACTCTGGGATCATGATCTGAGCCAAAGGCAGATGCTTAACTGACTGAGCTACCCAGGCACCCTGCCTCTCTCTCTCTCTCTTTTTAAGATTTTATTTATTTATTTGACAGACAGAGGTCACAAGTAGGCAGAGAAGCCTGAGAGAGAGGGGGAAGAGTAGATAGAGAGGGGGGTGGGAAGCAGGCTCCCTGCTGAGCAGAGAGCCTGATGTGGTGTTCCATCCCAGAACCCTGAGATCATGACCTGAGCTGAAGGCAGAGGCTTAACCCACTGAGCCACCCAGGTGCCCTCTCTCTCTCTCTCTTTTTTTTTTTTTTTTTTTTTTTAAGTGAACTTTCTAGGGGCACCTGGGTGGCTCACTTGGTTAAGTATCCAACTCTTGATTTTGACTCAGGTCAAGATCTCAGGGTTATGAGATCTGATACTGTGTCGGGCTCTGTGCTGACTGTGGAGCCTGCTTGAGATTCTCTCTCTCTCTCCTCTCCTTCTGCCTCTCCTACCACCTCTCTCCATCTCTTTAAAAAAAATACATAAAAAGAAACTTTCTAGTATCAAACATACATACCTCAAGTGGCTTGAAAAGCAGGGTTAATGTTTTAAATGTTCAGTTCCTGAGATTCCAGTAGGTGGCACTCTTGCAAAGCTTCAAGAAGTGACTGCTTTGGCAATCTAGGGTTGTTTTCTAGATTGTTCCCTTCCTACTGTGAACTACTTGCAAACCCCTTTATTCTGGATAACTAAAACTTATGGTTTCCCTGATTATTAGAGTTATACATGCTCTTTGTTAAGGATTTTAGGAAATGTACATGAGAAAAAGTAAATTAGTCTTCCAAGTCCTTGGTAATTTCCAGGAGGTAACCACTGTAACAACTTAGTATATACAATATTTCCCACACTTTTCTGTGGCCTCTACATACAACAAATGCATATAAAAAGTAAACCTTTTAATTTGTAAAGGTTTATATTTTAAAATAATCATGAATTGCATGTCTTTTGTTGTCTCATTCTGTACTTAGAATTTCTCTTATAAGTTATTTTCTTTAAAGATAGACTTCTTACTTCTGCAATTCATTAATTCCTGAGTCCAAAGGGACCTTTTATGTCTCTGTTGAAGTCGGGCTTGTGATCTAGTGAATGAGGGCTGGAATCTCATGATAAGGGTACTGTGCTAAATGCATTTCTTAGCAGTGAGAATAGGGCAGAGTGAACTTAAATAGTAAACCTAATGTCTCCTTTCTCAACTGAAGACTATAGAATATTCTGAGCTATTACCAGAAAAGCACTGTAATTTTGGATTTGATGGCTGAGATCCTAGCCATTGGAGCTTAAGGGAAATTTTGTGATACCACTGATTTTTTTCAGGTAGTTCCCCCCACCCCAACATTATGTAACTTTAACGCCAGCTAACTTCCTCTGGAGTGAGAAATCCAAGAGACCAAACCAGAATTGAAATGCCTTTTTTTTTTTTTTTTTTTTTAAGATTTTCTTTATTTATTTGACACAGAGAGAGAGCGCATGCAAGAGAGCATAAGCAGGGGGAGCTGCTGGCAGGCAGAGGGAAAACCAGGCTCCTTGATGAGCAAGGAGCCCAGTGCAGGACTTGATCTCGTGACCCTGAGATCATGACCTGAGCTGAAATCAAGAATCAGACACTCAATCTACTGAGTCATCCAGGCACCCCAGAACTGAAATGCTTTATTGACCTAACCTTGAAAATCACACACAGTCACTTCTTCAGTACATCTACTCTATTCATTGTGGGAGGGAACTATACATAGGGGCATGAGTACCAGGAGGTGGGGATCCCTGGGGCCATCTTGGATGCTACCACAAGAAATTATCAATGCATAGATGGTTGCTTTGTTTTTTTACTGAGGTATAATGTTTATTAGTTTCAAGTATACAGCGTAATGAATCAATATTTGTGTATATTGTGAAATGATCACCACAATAAGGCTATAGGTGTTTATTTTAGAATGATGGGGTTAGTTAAGATCACCTAGGGAATGAGTATATATAGAGAGGATAAGTGGGAAGATTGGGCCAACATTCAGAACTCATAAATATGAATCTGAGAAAACGTGACAAGTGAGGTATTATCTTGGGGAGCCCAGTGAAGAAATGCTTCCAAAAGAAATGAATGCTGAGAAACTAAGTAGCTAAGAACCAATAAACTGGGTTTATCCTTGTGCAAAACCCCTTTCTCTTTTGAGTCTCATACAATTCAGATGTAGTTATAAGGAAGACAGATGTAATTTGAAACAGTAACTGTTCGCAGCCACTTTTGAGTGCCAGAAAAGGGACATTCTTTTTTACTTGGGGCGGGGGGTGTGTGGACTTTATTCAGGAAAAGACCTTGATAATCTCTTCGGGTCTAAAAAGTAAGGTTCTCCTATGACATGTTCTAGAAGGGGAGAGCTGGGCAGAGAGTTGAACTGCTGTGCATAATACAGGGAGATAAACGGAGCACTGGAAACCACTAGCAAATATTAAAAGGAAGTGTGACTTCAGAACGCTGCATGCTGAAGCAAGTCAGCTAAAATGGCATAATAACCTTCCGTGGGTTTTTGTACTCAGCGAGGGAATTCCTCCAGGCTTGCATGACTCCTCCCTCTCCTTTCTGCTTCCTTTGACACTCCTCGCTCATCAGTTTCCCTGGTTTCCGCATCCCATTTTTGTTCCATACACTAAGTAATAATAGAATGCAAATACTGAGTACTTGTTAGGTGCCAGAGACTGCTCCTAGTGCATTATGTACGTTACCTCATTTAATCTCCACAAAACCCGCCCACTTCAAAGATCAGGAAACTGAGGCCCACAGAAATTAGGTTACTTGCTATGAAGTGGCAGAGCCAGAATCTGAACCCAGTCTGGCTTTAGAGCCCAGGCTCTTAATCATTAAATCCTGTTCTCATTTTTCCTTTTAGGGTTTTGAATTTGCCAGATTGAATCCCCATCTACTCAGGCTTAGACTTTGGCCACCTTCTGCCACAACCCAGGACATGAAATCTGTTATTGACTTGTGGGTCCAATCTACCCCAACAGAAACCCACTCTGGGCCTCACCAGTGCCAGAAGGGAGAAAGGACATCAAAGCCATGTTTGTTTATAACCTTGTGTTTTTTCACGTATGTTCCTCTCTTCCCTTTCCCCTTCTCTGCCTGGTTGGTTTCTTTTAAAAAATTAATTAATTAATTAATTAATTAACTTGAGACAGAGAGAGAAAGAGAGAGCGCGCGCGCCCATGCGTGTGGGGGGAGGGGTAGAAGGAGAAGGAAAAAGAGAATCTCAAGTAGACTCTGCTCTGCAGAGCCTGACTCAGGGCTCAATCCCAGGACCCTGATGAGATCACAATCCGAGTCAAAATCAAAGGTTGGACGGCCAGCCTACTGAGCCACCCAGGAGCCCCTGCCTGGTTGATGGTTGAATGAAGCAATTAGTTGCCTCCTGACAAATTGTTCACTTCTTCCTCCATGTGTCTCCTGAACTTCTGTGTGCCCTATCTCTCTGTATTCCTGGTAGATGGCTATCTCTACCCTCAGCTGTGAGCTCCTCCAGGCAGGGACCCAATCTTACTCATCTTTGAGTCTCCAGTCTTTCACACTGTAGGGGTTCTGTAAGTGTTTCTTGACTGAATGAAAGAAGGTCTTAGAAAATGAACAGGACAATTGTTATCCCCTAGTGGACAATGTAATTTTGCTGTAACCTGGATGGGCTGATGTAAAAAGGACATAAGTTTTTTTTTAAGGGTTGTTTGTGTGTGTGTGTGTGTGTTATTTGACAGAGAGAGAGAGACAGCAAGAGAGGGAACACAAGCAGGGGAGGTGGGAGAGGGAGAAGCAGGCTTCCCACTGAGCAGGGAGCCTGCTGTGGGGCTCAATACCAGGACCCCGTGATCATGACCTGAGCCAAAGGTAGACACTTAACGACTGAGCCACCCAGGCACCCCAAGGACAGAACTTCTAAAAGAATCTTTTTAACTTAATCTCCAGCCTCGACATCTTCATCTCAGTGTTTATCTACGTTACTATTAGTATTTTCCAAACCTCTGTCTATGCTCTTGACATTATTGTTGGAATCAAGAAGGTACATATTTCACATTATTGCCATTCATCTTTTATTGAACTCTATTAAAACAATACTACTTGATCAAAATCCTGTGATTAAAATATGTTCCAGGTCACCAAGAGAAAGTTTATTAGAAGACTACACTGGATCCAGAAAGATGTGAGGTGATTTTGGTTTGTTATAAAGACCGATATGGCCACTGTGACTTGTAATTAAAGAGCAAAAGGGACTCAAAGTGAATAGAGAATCCAAGAAAAATGAAACAGACTAAAATATAATTGAACTAATATAGTATCTTACTGAAAGGAATAATTTCTACTTGTAAATTTCCTGTTCCTAAGAAACCAAACATGGGGCAGATCTTGTGAAATTTTACATTAGTTCTTCTTGAACCTGAGATGAGACCACTTCACCGTTCACCACTTCCTGCACAATTGTCTTGATTTTCCGGGATTTAGTTTGGTCTAAAGATAAAAATGGAACAAAGGGGCAAGAGTTAGTGTTTCACATATTCATCTAAAGTTGATTGTTGAGGTACTGGCAGATAGAATCCATCTAATTTAAACTTTCTTTTTTTTTTTTTTAAGATTTTATTTATTTATTTGACAGACAGAGATCACAAGTAGGCAGAGAGGCAGAGAGAGAGGAAGGGAAGCAAGCTCCCTGCCAAGCAGAGAGCCTGATGCGGGACTCGATCCCAGGACCCCAGGATCATGACCTGAGCCGAAGGCAGAGGCTTTAACCCACTAAGCCACCCAGGCGCCCCCAATTTAAACTTTCAAAAGTGACTCTTGCATTCTAAAGTAATGCGTTTTATTTAGTGAAAATGAAATATATTCAGTATCTTATGCAGAAATGAAAAAATATATTTTTTTAATTTAAAAAGTGGTTATGATGCTCATAACACTTCTTCGTAGAGTAGATTGTTTTCCTTCTGGGATTGCCAGAAGTTTTACTACAGTACAGTCTACTCATTTTTCTGCAGGAATGCATAAATATTTTTTCTTGGCTCAGAATGCAAATATACCTTAAATTATTAATAACACTGCAATATTCAAGAGACCTTATTTTAGTTATTAATAAGTGTGATTCTGACTTACTGTAAGTGATTCTTAGGGAATCTACATACCTTTAGAGGAACCAATCGATTGTGTTTGAGGTTTGGACTCTGTCACATATAAAGTTTCATCGAAACCGTCACTGTAAAGAAAACAAGGGAGGTGATACCACATGATGCTTTCTGGGAGGAGGAGAAATAAAGAGTTTGCTATTTAAGCTAACAGTGTACATAAAACTATCACTTAATAAAGAAGGTATTTTAAATTTCTTGATGAACAAAGAGTAAATAATGCACCCTGAGAGTAATCAGTGCAGTGGACCTTTGTTATCAAACCTTGCCTAAAACAGGCTCCCTAAGTGAAGCAAACTGGCACTTAAGGGAAGGTCTGATCTCAGAACTTAGATTTCCTGATTTATAGCCCTGGGCTCTTCCCCTACTCCAGGCTGCCGCTGCTTTGGGAACGTTCATCGCAGGAGGCTGTGAGGTGGTTTGGGTGGCTATTGTTTGCTGTGTCATTCTTAGCATTGAGGCATTGATATCAGAACCCTAATGGGAGACTTCTCTAGTGCTCATTAGTGGTTCGCCTCTGTTTGTGGTGCCATTATCCCAGCATTTTATGAATGATCAAGTAAGATAATGGGTGACAACACTTTGCAAATTATAGAACTTGAATAAATCTAAGGCATGTTGTTAGGAGATGTGGTATTTTCCATCAGCAAAAGAACCCTTACTTCTGTTGCCCCAAGCGCATCAGGTGGCCACAGTTGGTCAGCCACTGAAGTTATTTTCAACCTATTTGAACCTGTCTATTCACCGTTGGGCCTCCCCATCCAGGAGGCGGCGGTAGGTCTCGATCTCCAGCTCCAGGCGGGCTTTGGCATCCAGCAGCCGCTGGTGGTCGGCGTTCTGGTGCTCGGTGTCGGCGCGCACCTGGAGCAGCTGCTCCTCCAGACTGCTGATGAGCTGCTGCACCTGGGACAGCTGGCCGCAGTAGTCGCCCTCCACTTCGGCCAGCGAGACCTCCAGGGATTTCTTCTGCACGTGGGAGGGAAATGGCAGAACAACAGAGGGGACTGTTAAGAGGAAGGCAGCTGGCCAATGGCCTTACCAGCGTGGATGCCCGTTTTCTTTGGAAGTTGAAATGATGCTGTGTGTACGCGCCCTACCGTGGCCAGCTGGGACTGGAGCTCTATCTCCAGGTTTTGAACTGTGCGCCTCAGGTCGGTGACCTCGCTCTTGCTGGACTGAAGCTGCTCCGTGTTGGTGCTGATCTCCTTCTTGAGCTCCCCACTCTGCCATGGCAAAGAGGGGCAAAGGGATGTGAGCGCACTCTGCTCCCCTGGGTCTTTTCTGCAAATGTGGCAAAGCCTTTTATTTTTGTTTGTGGTACCTTTTCAATGAACCAGGCCTCTGCGTCCTTACGATTCTGCTCAGCGATGGTTTCGTACTGTGCCCTCATGTTGTTGAGGAGCCTGGTGAGGTCCACCGTCGGAGCAGCGTCCATTTCCACGCTGATCTCCCCTGGGCCACCTGCCCGGAAGCTTTGGAGCTCCTGGGGACAGCGAATGAAAGAGAGGGGCGCAGAGGCCCATTATAACCTTTGTGGGTCTCTTCCAACAGAAAAGAAATTAAACGTTATATTTTATGACCACGTTGGTGACTGACACAATGCATTAAAACTTTTTTTTTTTACCTACAAATTCATAATTTTTCTTTCAATTTAAAAGAACTTAGACATTGTCTTGGGTCCCTAAACTTACCATGGGTCCTAGGGGCTGTGCCTATCATGGCAAATGGGTGAGTTGGCCCTGCTTCTTGGAGGTCGAGGGCATTTACAAAGAAGGCAAAGCCTGGTGGAAAAGATGCAGTGGGGTTTTAACCACAGCTGCCAACTTGGGGCTGCAGGCCGTGTGAAGGCTTGCACACTGTTTGTACCATAGTCGTGGATTTCCAATAGAAAGTTCTGTAGAAGCCCATTGCCAGGGTCTTGATTAATGTCTGTTTATACACCAGGTTTTGCTATACTGTGTGGCTTACCAGAGTTCATTGTGTGTTTTACGCAGGGCATAACCAGTTTCTCAAACGTGTATAACATTATGTATTACTGACAGGCTTCTGTTTTTGAACTTTAAAAATACTATGTGTTTAGAAACCACTGAATTTGGACAATTGAAATTCTGGTTGTCCTTATCTAATGATGAAAAGGACAAAATCAGAAAGCACCTCTAATCTGTTAAACTTCAGTGGGAACCTCCATCAATCCCGCCACCACCACCACACATACACACACCCAGAAATTCAAAACAAATGGCCAATTTAACAGGGGTGTCATGTGTCCCCCATTATCTGTTCTAACCCTAGATTTGTGAATTTGAAATTGTAATTTTTGGATTTGGGAGGGAAAAAGCAGCTTAGCAATCTGCCTACCTCCTCATGGTTCTTTTTCAGGTAGGCCAATTCTTCTGTTAGGTTCTCGATCTGCATCTCCAGGTCAGCTCTGGCCAGGGTCAGCTCGTCCAGGACCCGGCGCAGGCCATTGATGTCGGCCTCCACACTCTGGTGCAGGGCCAGCTCGTTCTCATACCTGAAAACCAAGCGCAAAAACAGTTTTTGGAGTAAACGTACCCGTTTGAATAAGTCCCCCGCCATCATCTTCAGGGTTGCTTTGTGTCCTGGGTGATTAGGTAGAAGTGTTAGCATTGTAATGTATGATGCTCTGTTTCCTTTTTAACATTTTTCTTTCCTTTTTTTCATAATAGTTTACTGCTCAGCTGGAGAGAAGTGAAAAAATTGTGAGATGAGACTTCTCTCCCATCAGTGAGCCTCAGTAGCCCTGCATCCCAGGGGGCAGTTTCCCCTTTGACTGGCTGCCCTGGTTGTAAACAGTAAGAGCCACTCTCCAGGTGGAGTTTCTGATGGAATCCTAAAAGCAGTTGAAAATAAATAATTTTTTTGCTTAGCTTTTATTCATGATTTAATTTAAGATTTCATACTTCTCTAATAGCTTTTATCAAGATTTTATAGGCTGAGGATCATCACCAGTACAACATCCTGCATGGAGATTTTGTGCAGCAAAATGAGTGTTAGTGTTTCTGCCTTTTTTTTTTTTTTAAAGATTTTATTTATTTATTTGACAGGCAGAGATCACAGGTAGGCAGAGAGGCAGGCAGAGAGAGAGAGGGGGGAGGAAGCAGGCTCCCCGCTGAGCAGAGAGCCTGATGCGGGGCTCGATCCCAGCACCCTGTGATCATGACCTGAGCCAAAGGCAGAGGCTTTAACTCACTGAGCCACCCGGGCGCCCCTAGTGTTTCTATCTTATGTGTGGGAGGGTGGAATATGGGAGAGGAGGAAGGAATGTAAAAATAGATTTGTGGTTAATATTTTAGTGGTGTGTGTCATCAGGAGAAAGATAATTTCACTTCTAGGTAAAAAACATTATTAATTCATTTTGATACATGGAAGATTGTGGTTTAGAACATTGGTGTAAATATCATGTTACATTATGACCCAAAGCAAATTACAAGCATGGTGGTGATCCTAGTCCTAAGTGTAAGTAGCTTATAATTAAGGATGTGTAATGTGAACTGTGTTTGAATCTGTTTTCTTCCTAGAATGCCCAATGTAAATTTACCAAAACAACAAATGTGTGGAGCCTACGTACTGCAGAGGGTTTAAAATATTTGCCATCAACAAAGTCAGGAGAATGGGGAATAAGAAGAAATGATGAGACACATCAATTATCATTAGTTTTTCTTTTGTTCTACTCACTTCATTCTGAAGTCTTCTGCAGCCAATCTTGCATTGTCGATCTGCAGGATGAGCTGGGCATTTCCAATGCTGGCAGAAATGATCTGGCAAATAGGGAAAAACATACAAAATGAGGTTGTAAGATACTAGTATTATACAAGTGCACCTGAGAAGAAATTTTTAGGTGATGTTAACATGCTATTTTATTAAGAATTTAAGGCAGTTTAACTTTTTATAAGAAAGCATTTACAGTATTTTATTTAAAAATTGAGAAGCATTTTTTGTAGAATGATAGTGGAAATACAGTCACTTTATGATAAGTGATAAAATGAAACTAAGTATCTTGAGATGAGAAATTGTTCCAGATAAAGCCAAATTGAAAAATACCATAAGTTTTAGATGGTTTATCACTGTAAAATATTATAATAGCAAAAAAGAAAAAAAATTCCCAAAGCCCCTCCAGAAACCACATCATTACCTCATTCTTGAGGTCTTCGATCAATGGGTAATATTTACTGTAATCACTCTGTGACCCGGGGTCTCCAGTCCCAGATTCTCGTGTTTCATACCATTCTCGAATTTTGTTTTCTAGCTCAGTATTAGCCTCTTCTAGAGCTCGAACCTTATCCAGATAGGAAGCCAATCTGTCATTAAGATTTTGCATGGTTTCCTTTTCTGATCCGGAAAGAAGGCCTCCATCATTGCCAGAGAGAATACCCACAGCACCACCACCTCCTGGGCTTCCCCCAAATCCAATTCCCAGGCCACCAAAGCAACCTCCTAGACCTCCAAAACCACCTCCCAGGCCTCCAAAGCCACCTCCCAGTGCTCCAGAGCCACCTCCCAATGTTCCCCCATAAGCAGTGCCCAGACCTCCTGCAAGGGAAATTCCAGAGCCACCACCAAAGCCAGAGCTAGAACCAAACATGGAAGCAGCATAAAAGCCTCCCCCACAGCTGTCCCCAAAGCCAAAAGTGCTCCCCCCATAGCTACTGCCAACAAGGGAAGCAGATGTGCCCCTGGCTCTGCCTGATGTCCCACTCTGGGAAGACAGCCGCGGGGGCAGCCCAGAGGTGCGCACTGAGAGAGACATCGTGTTGCTTGAGAGATCCACAGCCCAGGGAAGGGGGCCACAACCTGAGAGGAAGCAGTGTCAGCAAGGCAGAAAGGTTGCCCTTTTATAGGTCATGAAATGGGTGTTGCAGTTGAAAAGTTCACTCTCTCCACTCAAAACATCATGCCCCCCATTTTTTGACCAGCTCAACCAGTAAACGATTTATGCATACTGAAAACTCATTAGTATAGAAATAATTGAATAATTGTGCCCATTACATATTTGTTATATGAAAAGGAAATCTGGGTGGAGTAGGTATAGGTTGTCACAAGAAATTTTCTCTTCCAGATTATTCCATTGCTTGTATTCTTTGCATTGTCCAGTGTTTTATGCACTGTGGGAAAGCAATGAGTGATTGTTAAATGGGTAAATTAATCGTACATCGTCCTCAGCCTTGAGCTTCTTAAAGTTCTTCACTCATTATTTCCTACTTTTTCCTTTAGAAAACTGAATGTAAACCATCCGATCATGATCTAGTCTATATTCCAGTGGAATATGGCTTCAGAAGCAGTTGTAAAATGCATTGGTGGAAGGTGGAGGAATAATTGCGTTTTCCAGGGGGCGCCTGGGTGGCTCGGTGGATCATCTGTCTGTGGCTCAGGTCATGATCTCAGGGTCCTGGGATCGAGCCCTGCCTTGGGCTCCCAGCTCAGCGGGGAGCCTGCTTCTCCCTCTTCTGCTCACTCTGCTTGTGGGTGCATGCTCTCTCTCTCTGTCAAATAAATAACTAAAATCTTTGAAATTTAAAAAAAATGCATTTTCCAGATTGATAGAGGAATTTGAGCTCTCAAGGACTTTAAAATCTCGGATTAGGATGTTACATGGTTTCTTTTTTTCTGATTCAGAAAGAGGACCCCTTAAACATTGAAAAATGCTGTTTTTGAGTAGAATATTGTGTAGAGTAGAATATTGAGTAGAATATTTTTTTAAAAAGATTTTATTCATTTACTTGACAGACAGAGATCACAAGTAGGCAGAGAGGCAGGCAGAGAGAGAGAGAGGAGGAAGCAGGCTCCCCGCTGAGCAGAGAGCCCGATGTGGGGCTCGATCCCAGGACCCTGGGATCATGACCTGAGCCGAAGGCAGAGGCTTTAACCCACTGAGCCACCCAGGTGCCCCTATTGAGTAGAATATTATTATAATATATTATATTATATTATATTATATTATATTATATTATATTATATTATATTA
>NW_019154110.1:25874700-25985681 GCF_002288905.1 Enhydra lutris kenyoni
TACAGCTCTTCCTCTGCATGAGAATTACCCTCTTAGTAAACTCTGTGAAATCAGGAGTCTGATTGTTCACTGCTCAACCCCCAGCATTGCTAATGTATCAAAATGCAATTGATTTTTTTGTATATTAAAATTCCATTACTGCTCTCACTCTCAACCCCTGTCCCCTACTCTAATATCCAGATATTCTCTGCCTTGACTCCAGCTTCCCAGAAAGTGAGGCAGGTACTTTAAACCTGTGAACAGTTTTGAGCTGGTGCTAGCAGTGCCCTGTGGTGATGTGGGGGCAAGTGCAGAGGACTTGGACCCGAAGCCCACGTCGGGCCTCTCTAGGGAATACGCAGTGGCAATTCTGGCAAGCAGAAGAACTGTGTGACCCTATCTATCATCTATCTATCTATCATCTATCTATCTATCATCCATCCATCTATCTATCTATCTATCTATCTATCATCTATCTATCTATCATCTATCTATCATCTATCTATCTATCATCCATCCATCTATCTATCTATCTATCTATCTATCTATCTATCATCTATCTATCTATCATCTATCTATCTATCTATCATCTATCTATCTATCTATCTATCTATCTATCTATCTATCTATCTATCTTTTTTCCCAGGGACAGGAATGATGAACCCCAGGTGAAATCCAATTCCAGTTTCCTTCTACCTTACTGGGAAGGGACGCACATGAAAGGACATATTTTCCCCCAGCCTATACACATCACAACGAGCAAGCCAATGGGATTTCTTTTTTTTTTTTAATTTTTAAAAAAGATTTTGTTTATTTTTATTTGACAGACAGAGATCACTAATGAGCAGAGAGGCAGGCAGAGAGAGAGGAGGAAGCAGGCTCTCTGCTGAGCAGAGAACCCGATGTGAGGCTTGATCCCAGGACCCTGAAACCAGGACCGGAGCTGAAGGTGGAGGCTTTAACCCACTGAGCCACCCAGGCGCCCCGCCAATGGGATTTCTAAGTAAAGGGATCTTAAACAAGACATTTACAGAAATTATGTATTCTCACTCACAATAGATATAAAAAGGATGCAGCAGTCAAACGCAGACTCATCTTGATGAGAGATGCCATAATCCATTTGCTTCATTTCTTGAGAAGATAGAAATATGTTAAGTGGAAATGCCAGGGACCTCAGCCTCATACGGAAATTTTTAGCAAGGATTCCTTTAATGTATATTACAAGCGTTTTGTTTGAGCTTGTCCTTGTTTGAATTGCTGATAGCGATAGTGTGCTTACCATGTTGTGGACACCGGGTTAGGTAAACGGCAGACATTATCCTTAACCTTTGTGGCCACTTCTTAAGTAGGATACTTTGCTCCCATTTTTCCAAATAAGCAATCTGAGGGTGATGATGTTAAATGACTTATTTAAAACCACACCTCCAGGAGGTGGTGAAGATAGGATTCGGGTTGCAGTGCCTTTTATAGACAACACAACCCTGCTTCTTACAATGAAAACAGAGAAGAGTAGAGCGTCACTCTGACCCCTCAGTCATGAGGCTGGATTTTGCCCTGCACATCAACCAGGAGCTTAGCTTGTCTCCTTGAATTGTGTTTCTCAGTGTTCAGGCTGAGGCCCAAAGAATGACACCACCCATGAAATCCTACAAATACGTGGGCAAATGTAGTTTTAGTTGTACTTTTTACATGTAACCACATTGTCAGAGATCATGTAAAGTACTAGCTCAGCTTGTACTTCCCGCACAGGAACTTGACATTATGGTCATTAATAGTTAGTTTATAAGTAGGATTTCCCCCCTTTCCCCTGCCTTCAAGGATAATTCCATTATTATTGCCATAGAAACGAAACAGGCTATTACTGGCTTACAGACTTGAGGACATGTGCCCAATCCAAGCTTGTAGCTTAGTGTCATCACATAATATGGGAATATGATTAACTTGAATTCTTGAACTTGGAACTGATTTTGTGCTGAAATATATATACTTTCCACCTCTGATGCCTATGTGTACGTTTTAAATAATTATGCTCGGTATCTATACATTATGTTTACGTATTATTCCTTCGTGTTTCTTTACATATTATTTATCATCCTAGACTTGTAAGTTTCTCAGGTAGGGACTATGTTAATTTTTTTTTTTAATCCTGAGTCTTAGCCTAGTGTTCGGCTGAGCTTCATCCTTGTACTTCTGGAGTTATTTCACTTGAAAGAACTTCATCCTTAATAAGTTTGAATGTGTCATTTAAAATTCATTTCATTTGAGAGTGACTTTGCTCTAATTTGCTGGTATGCTTTGAGTAAGATTTATTCTGAATCCGATTATGAATGGACCGCAACTTCAGAAGTTGAAAAGAGAGATGTTTCTTCTTCAGTAGCTGTTTTTTTTGGAAGGGAGGGCTAAGTTAAGTAATAAAGCCTGTATTTTAGAGTTTTTAGAAGTGAAAATAATTTTCTCTGACAGCTTTAAAAATATAGGAGGGTGGGAATATAGAAAACAAATACAATCTGGTGGTAAAGTGATTATGTAAGTCTAGGCACAGAGGAAAATGAGAAAGGGGGAACTGCTCAAGAGTCATGACTTCTCTCTCTGTAGAGTTTAGAGAATACTCAAGATAGAGACAGTTATTTATGTGGTATTTGTAAATCTTTTGATTTATTAAGTAAAACATATGCCCATCTTCTCATGTCACATTGTTTAGTTTCCTGCTCTTTGATGACAGGATTTTCCACCTGAGTTCTTTCCATTCAAGCAGACCTTCCACTTCCTGAAATTTACTGATCACTGGGTCCCTAACACCTTTCACTTTTGCTTTCAATAACATTTGAAGATCCTGTGAGTAAAATAATACTGGGCTACTGATGTTTTATGCTGTGCTTTTGAAATGAGGAGGAAAAAACACTCTGGTGGTCATGCTTGAGGGTGAGTTCTGGACTCCAGAGCTCAGTGTTCTCAAAGGCAGGGAGGGTTGCCTCTGGTGAGAGAGGAGAAGGAATCTTGGAATCTTCCCTTTCCTGGTAAGGTGAGTCTTAGAAGTGAGTCTAGGGGAGAAAACGAATGTTTGAAGGGAGATTAAAATCACTAGCCTGTGCTTTAAGTTGGAATTGTTATTTGAGAGTGCCATCAACTTCGTGAGGATGCGAGCAGAGGGTGTCCGCTGGTCAAGTTTTGATTTTATATCATTCCATGGCATTCTTTTTAGATATTACAAGGCTCTGTGTAGATGTAATTAATCAAGGCCAGAGAAAGTAGTTCTCTCCAACCTAGTGTCACCTCTAGGTTTTCTCTCTGAGTTTGATGGGTCCACTTGTGCACTGATGATTTTGTATAAGGTCATGAAATTTATTGATAATGATTCTATGTGTGATAACAAGACCTATATTTAAGGACTACAAATCTGGGGCGCCTAGGTGGCTCAGGGGGTTGGGCCTCTGCCTTCGGCTCAGGTCATGGTCTCAGGGTCCTGGGATGGAGCCCCACATTGGGCTCTCTGCTCAGTGGGGAGCCTGCTCCCCTCCCGCCCGCCTGCCTCTCTGCCTACGTGATCTCTGTCAAATAAATAAATTGAAAAAAAAAAAAAGGACTACGAATCTTCCATGGTTCTGTATACCTGTCAGAAATAGGATCATGCTGTTCTGTTTCCTACCTCATATAAGAAGTATAGATACAGAGATTAACACTTTACTTTCACACAGTCACTACTGGTAGAACCAGTGATAGAACCGTATATATGGCCTCACCTACTTTCTTTGAAAGATTACTTAGAAGAAACTAGAGATTGACCGAAAGGCAAGGATTAGTTTTCATTTTTTATGATAGGAAATTCAGTTAAAAATAATCTGCTTTTGGGGGCGCCTGGGTGGCTCAGTGGGTTATAGCCTCTGCCTTCGGCTCAGGTCATGATCCCAGGGTCCTGGGATTGAGCCCTGCATCGGGCTCTCTGCTCAGCAGGGAGCCTGCTTCCCTCTCTCCCTCTGCCTGCCTCTCTGCCTACTTGTGATCTCTCTCTCTCTCTGTCAAATAAATAAATAAAATCTTAAAAAAAATAATCTGCTTTTAAACAAAGTGTCATTATTGTCTATGGCAAAAGGCAATAATTATCATATTGACGATGGCCATGCCTAGTGAATTTCAAATCCACTTCCTGCAGGTTTTTTTTTTACTAATTAGACTCAGTCTCTGGCATTTGCATGTTGGGGTTACAGACTGTTCTGCACTGTATTTTGGTAGGAGAAAAAGAATTCACTTCTAAAAGTCCTTAACATCTTTAAAAGCAGTTTACTAACCAGAGTGACTTGGAAAGAAATTAAGAGAAAAACGAGAATGAACCTCTTTACTTTGAAAAGCAAAGGGGGTGCCTGGGTGGCTCAGTGGGTTAAAGCCTCTGCCTTCAGCTCAGGTCATGATCCTGGGGTCCTGGGATCAAGTCCTGCATCGGGCTCTCTGCTCAGCAGGGAGCCTGCTTCCCTCTCTCTCTCTGCCTGCCTCTCTACCTACTAGTGATCTCTCTCTGTGTGTCAAATAAATAAATAAAATCTTAAAAAAAAAAAAAAAAAGCAAAGGAATGAGAATGGGTGAAGATAATAATTTTTTCTGACAAAAGTTACGGTAAATCCAGTTGTGGGATGCTGGCTGGACCACATTTGTGACTTTTGGGTGTTGTCTAGTTGGCTAGTTGGCTAGTGAAAATGGCAGTCAGAAAACAGCAAATGCTGTAAGGAGAGACGTGCTCATTTCAGGTGTAACTCTGTAATTGTCATGTAATTAATTGCTTAAAAGGGTATCATGACTTTAGACAAACAGTCCTAAGGTTCAGTCTTGCCTCCATTACTTGGTAACTCTGACTTTCGGAGAGTACCTATTTCGTGTCTTCATATATAATCCTCATTTGTAAAATGGGGAGAATAGAATAAGGTCAAACCATATGAAATAGCTATTTTTTTTAGATGTTATTTATTTGACAGAGAGAGAGATATTACAAGTAGGTAGAGAGAGAGAGGGAAGCAGGCTCCAGCTGAGCAGAGAGCCCGATGCGGGGCTTGATCACAGGACCCTGAGATCATGATCTGAGCTGAAAGCAGAGGCTTAACCCACTGAGCCACCCAGGCGCCCCAGAAATAGTATTTTTAAAAGTAAAAAACGATTACATATTGGCAAGTTCATATGATTCAACCTAATAGCTTCTACTTCATGAAGTTACTGTGAGGATTAAATGAGAAATGCATATAGAATGTCTGGCATAGTGCTTAGCACATAGTAAGTGCTCAATAAATGATAGATGTTATTATACATAAATGAATAACATTATTTTCAATATTATCACACTCAAAATCCTATTTACTTAAAAACTTATATGTCAAAATTTAAATTCAAGTTCTTAATTTACTAAAATACCATGAGAGAGGGCAAAATTATTTTTTCCTGTAAACATTTGCAAGGTGGTTACTGCACACTGAAATGCAAAATGGGTGGGAATACAGTCTGCATCTTTTTGTGTCAGACTTTCCTCACTAAGCATTGCTTTTTCAAGGTTCATCCCTGTTGCATTATGTATCAGTACTTTGTTCTTTCTAGTGCCAGATAATACTCTATTGTGTGGACATACCTCCTTTTGTTTATCCTTTGATCAGTTGATGGACATTTGAATTGTTTCCACTTTGGGACTATTATGAGTAATACTGCTATGAACATTTCTGTACAAAAGAACACATTGTATGATTCCATTTGTAAGAAATGTCTGGAGTAGGCAAATTCATGGAGAGAGGAAGTGGATTGTGGGAGAACTGGGGGGAAGGGAAAAGGGAGGACGACTCCTATTGGGGTTTCTTTTCTCAGTGATGAGAATGTCCTAAAACTAGACAGTGGTGATGGTTGTGCAATCCTGTGAATATGTGGAGGACTACTGAATTTTGCACTTTTCAAGGATGAATTTTATAGTGTGTGAATTACATCTCATTAAAGCTGTTCTTAAAAAAATAGGTAGAAATGTTTCATAACACATATTCACCCCATAAAGAAAGAGAACACCTGATGATTTATGCGGTTTATTGTCATAAAGGGAAGAATTAGGCGTTGAGAAGGATTTCACTGATTTTGCATTTAATCTACTTCCACTTCAGGCATAATGTGCTTCATTCTTATTCTGCTCAGCATTTGTGATTGGAGTCTGACTCCCAGATTATTTGAAAAGCTGAGTTGAGTTTTAAAAGGTAGCAGAGACAATGGAAAAAAATGTAGATGTAACTCAAAGCTAGCAGGATTGTACCAATATTAAAAATCCAATGAAATTAACCAAGAAATTAGCTCATTTAAGAATCCAAGGGCCTCTGAACGGAGAGTTTGTAATTCAGAAACAGGAAAAATTAGAGCAGTTTATTTGCAGTTTTTAGGGACTCTTCTACTCTGTGAAGTTTAGTGTAATTCAGGTGTGCTGAAATTTTCAGGAACATTAACGAATTGCTGTTAGGTGGTTTCTAGCTTATAATTAATGTGTTTCATGGTGAAGGTGGTGGTAATGACGTTTTAAATGATCTAGTGCTCATTGGATTTCATTTTTGTAGGTGATTTGCAGCTTCTTGAGTAAAACATTTATATTCAATTTCAGAGACTGATCAATGGGCTTTTGTCCCCTTCTGGTTACCACAGAGCACTAATGGCGCTGTCTTATGGCTGCTGTCTTACAGCGACCAGAAATTACAGCTGTGTTTCTTTCAAACCCTCAGCGGCGTCTCTGGGCAGTCATTTACAAATCTTCTTCCACCTCGTTGGTTTTATATGATACGACCTTGCCGTCCACCATTTCTTGCACGACTGTCATAATCTTCCTTTTTCTCTTTATATCTGAGTTTGGATTTAAGTATAAAATGTTAACTTGGGAACATGATTCTGATGGTATATAATATTCAACTCTAAATCTTTATTATTTTATACATTTTTTTCTTAAAAGAAAAAGAAACCCATTCTTGCTCTTAAATAATCTTGTCCAGTTAATAAATAAATGCAGAAAACATGTCACTGTCCCCCAATTCACAAATTTTCTGCTCCCTCCCCAAAGAGAAATATTATTGAATTAAGCCAACTGCACTTTTTCATCTCCCCCCACCCCCTTTTCAGGATCCCAGGATGTCTCAGGACAGTAATAGCTTGGACCAAGAAAATCACACTGTTGTGGGAGTATGACAAACTTCCCATGTTGGGGGTTTCTTTATGTAATGCACCTGATTTTCAAAATCCCTATGATAATATCTGCTCTCCTGAGAACTAATCTCTCTTTACTTTTCACCAGTGTCATTTGATAAGTGGTAAGCTACTGAGTGAGGAGTCAGTCTCACAGGAAACACGTGAAATTAGAATACTTACCTTTCTCCTCTGAGATGCTTAAGTCATCTTCTGTAGTTCTGTTTTGTTTTGTTTTGGTTTTTTTTTTTAAAGAAGAGAAAAAGAAAAAAAAAAGAAGAGAGAAAGAAACAGGAAAAGATGTTATTGCCATGTTAATGAAGGACTGTCCTGCCTTTTCTGTTTCAAAATAAAGTCTGTGTGATGTGTGTCTTAATGCTGTGTTTGTATTTTTTCCACTCTTACCATGCTTGTTACTTTGAACTTGAGTTTCTTACTTTTCAGTTTGACATATATATATATATATATATATATGTATATATATATATATATAGTTTCAAAACTGACCTGTTTATGCTATACTAGAAGCTTTTGTAATTAAAATAACAAAATTACAGTGGAGGTTTAAATCTTGTGTTCTCTTACTGAGTTTCTTGGGTGTGGTAGTTGAAGACGGTTGCTGTGGCAACACTAATGATTCTCAAACTGACTCCCACAAACCTGTTCTTCATTTCGTGACCTCTCAAGGAGAATTTTTAAAAGTTATTGTACTTCCAATTATGTATTAATCATAAAAATTAGCAAAAGTACAATCTGTATCGTTTACTGACTGTATATCTTCTAAGTCAGCCCTACTCATGACCTCAAGTACAAAGGCTGTACCTGGTATTTTGGGTCTGGGTGTACTTTTGGTATATTTTTGTTTTGTTGTTGTTGGTGTATGTGTAATTGCTTTTGTGCTAGGGATTGCACTGGTGCTGGGGAGTGAGTGACGGTATAGCACAGCATGTAGACCCTGGCAGGTATCCCTTGATTCTAAGAGCCTTACTTGATGACATCTCCTTCCAGAAGGCGGCGGTAAGTAGCAATTTCCTGCTCAAGCCGGGTCTTTATGTCAAGGAGGATGTTGTATTCATTGCTCTGGCATTCTGTATCCTTCCTAATCTGCACCAGCTGGGCTTCTAGGTTGTCCATTACTCCCTGGATGGTGGCCAGTTTTCTACTGTAATGATCTTTGGTGTCCTCTAGTGTGTGCTCCAAAGTTTCTTTCTATACGCACAAGAAAAAGTGAATGTTTCTTAGTTGAAGACTTAAGAGGTGGTTTGATTTTAATTTCTTTGAGGGGAATTCCCACAGCTGGTCACTGTGGGCGTGATTCCTATTTCTAGCTTTATCCCACTCTTTCCACCCAGGCAAACTCAGCCAGCTGCTATGACCTCTAGGGCTCTTTTGTTTGTTTTTAGCTTCACACTCACTGTTCTCTTACTTGTGTATTGTATTCTTGTTCTCAGTATTTGTCTCCTCTCCCTGTGATTTGTGGTGCCCCTCCAAGGGGAGGATTAGATTTCCTCATCCCATGGATACCAGGCTTGATCATGTGACTTTCTTGGGCTAATGAAATCCAGGTGAAATTGATAAATGCCTTTTCTGAGGAGAAGCTTTAGGAGCTGTCACATGGTCTGGCCATTGCTCTTTTCTTTCTGCTACAGCGCTGGCATGCCCTGGCCAGGGTCTCTTCCCTTAGCCTTACCCCTGGAGTGGAAATGTCACGGAGTAGAGCTGCAGCCAACCCATGATGGATGTAGTGTTGTGGTAAGCTACTGTGATTTGGGGGTTGTTACATAGCATAATTCCATCAGGAGCTGACTAATCTGCTTAGCCTGGAATGTCTTTACCCCTCTTCTCCAACTACAGAGTCATCTCAGGTTTTCCCATCTAGTTGAAATGCCACTCCCTGTGTGAAGTCTTCCAGATCTCCTTGTTCCCCTGCATCCCTGCTGCACATTACTCTTGTCCTGGATTTCTTTCTGTGTTTTAATTATAATCACTATTTTGGCCTGTTTCCCTGCCGCTCTGCAGGGAAGAGGGGTTATTTCCTAGAGGTTTCTGCATCTCCAGATTTCTTCACACAGGCACTCAGTAAGCACACACTGCATTGAGAGTGGGAAGTTAGACGTGCTTTACCAGACTGAGGAGGGACTGCAGTTCTATCTCCAGGTTCTGGTAGGTGCGTCTCAGCTCCTTTATGTGAGCCTCAGTTTCTTTTAACTCTTCATTGCTCAGCGTGACATGTTGCTGCAGTGCTTGAGTCTAAAGTTCCAAAAAAAAAAAAAAATGAGTAAGGAGAGAAAGTAAAGAAAAGAAAATGAGTTATTTATTTATTTATTTATTTTTAATGACCGCATCTACACATTTGCTTACCCTTCAGAATTATGCTATTACCTGTTTCTCAAACTGCTCTTTGGCCTTCTGAAGTTTGTCCTGGGCTATCACTTCATACTTCTGCCTCATTTCATTCATGGTGGTGCCAAGGTTCAGGCCTGGAGCAGCATCCAGTTCCACACTGACAGTGTTGCCCAGGTGTTTCCGTAGGCTGTCCACTTCCTGCAAGAGTGAACATCCTGATTATAGTCTGAAGCATGTTCTCACATGAGTCTGAGTGGAAAAGCTATAAGTCTTAGGGCTTCCTTCATTGGAGACGAGCGAAAAAGAAAGACAGTGACTTAGGTAGGGCTTATGCTAGTCCAGGGACTACTCCATCATTGAACCCTGACTGCTCACACCATTATTATTATTCCTTTCTTTACCAACCTGTCCCCACCAGTTATCATTATTAGAGTCATTCTGTCATTCCCAACACCACTTCCAAATATTTTCTCACCTCCTGATGTTCTTTTTTGAGAATATCCAGGTTTTTACTCAGTTCTTTAAGTTGGATCTCCAAGTCTGTTCTAGTTAGGGATAGATCACCCAAGACCTTATTCAGGCCTTGGATTTCACCCTCCACTGTGAGGTGTAGCGCCCTTTCATTCTCATACCTGTGAATTAATGGGTACGCAGAGATAGTTGAGTCCTCTTGCAACTATAATAGAAGAGAGAGTCTTAATATAATGAGATATTTTTATGTGGTATATAAGGATCGATTTCAATACACTGTGTCCCTCTTTATACATTCCAAAAATGTTCCTGAGAACCTAGGAATCAGATAATTTGTTCCATAATATAATATTTCTAATTTGGAGTGATTGGTAAAAAAGCAATCTGAAATAACTCTTAAAAGTTTCTAAATTCCAGAATATATTTTAAAAGAAATAAAAAATATTTTGCTTTAATTAATGTGTCAGCAAAGGATTCTCATTATTGATATTAAGCAATGGTTAGATTTACTTAGTGAATGCACACGATCAGTTTATTTTTATGATTTTGTAAGCAGATGCATCCAAAGTGAATTATCTCAAAGAATTCATGATTCTCCCCTACGATCTCAAATACTCTCATTTTTATTAAAGTAGCAAAACTTTAAAAAATGATAATGCAATGGAACATTCAGGTGCTGATTTAGTAAAACTGGAATTAATGAATGTTTACTGCTTTAATCTTCAGATCTGCTTTCCCATTTCCTTCTTTTTGATCCCTTGTAGCATTCGAATGCTACCCTTCAAAACCACAAAGGACGTTTTAGTACCAAGGCATTGTACGCATTCAGAATGGGAAAGCCCTAGCATAGGGGCCATTTATGAGGAACAGCTGTGATCACATGTAGTGTGATATGGTTACAAGGGAGTGAACACAGTCTGAGCTGGTTTAATCGTTGTCTTAGTTCTTTGGTTGGTCAGACTCTGTTATAAAACACCAGCAAACTCAGAATTATCAAAGAGAACCCCCTAGAACTTGGGCCATACACTTTCAGGCACTTGAAGGAGTATGGATGACTCAGTCGGAGAATCACCACATGTAAGTAAACACATGACTCGCTTGAGATAACAGAAGGGCCCTACTGCAGAAGGGGAGTTTTATATTGCTTTGGTATTACTCCAAAGGGCAGAATTAGGTTCAATGGGTGGAAAGGTAGATGTAAGGTTACTAAAAAAGAATGTTACAGCAACCAGAGATAACCAGTGAAAACAGGAGTAGTTACTGGAGGTGTTCAGTTTCACAGTGGGTGACAAAATCTTAGGAATGTGGGAGAGAAAAGTGTAGCCCTGAGTGCTAGGTTGGATCAGATAGCTCCTAACACCCTTCAAACTCCCAGATTCTGAAAGTACTTAAGGTAGCTCCTTTACCAACAAGAATGTGGAAAGCTGAGTGTCATGAAGGGCTACTAAAAGGAATCTTTTTCCGGAAGGTTTACCATGGTGTTAGAACCTACTTCAGCTTGAAGTCCTCAGCAGCCATTCTGGCATTATCAATTTGAAGGACACAATGTGCATTTTCCAGTTGTGCCTTTTTAATCTGGAAAGTATATGAGAAAGAATGACATTTTCAACCAGACAGGAGTTTCACATGATCAAGTGTGTCCTCAGATACAAACACTATTCTATCAAAGATGATGTTTATTTCAAGAATTTCCAAGCCTGGGTGGCTCAGTGGATTAAAGCCTCTGCTTTCAGCTCAGGTCATGATCCCAGAGTCCTGGGATCAAGCCCTGCATCGGGCTCTCTGCTTAGCAGGGAGCCTGCTTCCTCCTCTCTCTCTCTGCTACTAGTGATCTCTGTCTGTCAAATAAATACATAAAATCTTAAAAAAAAAAAGAAAATGGGAAGAGTAATGATATGGCCATTTAACACAGTGGAGTCATAAAATGTAACTCTGGTCCCCAGGGTTTAGTGAACTTAACGGTTTTATACAAGGAAAGTTTCATTCAACTTGAGCCATCAGACCTTATTGAGTGGCTTCCCTTTGATTCTGCTTAGAAAATTCTGCTTAGAATATTCTCGTTAGCCCTTCTCCCTTGGTGAACTGCTTCTCTTCCACATCTCGCCTAGACATCATTGCTTCAAGGAAGCCTCAGTGATTTCCTCGAGGCAGAATTAGATGAACTGCCTGTGTTCTCATTGCCCTACATAACCTTCTTGGTAGCATTTATCCCTCTCTGTGCCTGTTTCCCCCTAAATCACATTATGTTCAGCATCATATTCCTGAATGCCCAGCACGGGGCCCAGCGCTTAGTATGTACTAAGTATGTACTGAATGAATGGACACCTGTTATATGAGAGTTGTGCCAGGCACTGAGCTGTCAGGATGGATAAGCCCTTGATCTTAAAAACGGGATTACCCTAATGGGTGAGTTTTCTATGATGCATATGGATCTTGTCTGCTTGTAAAAGATATTACAGTGACATTCCTCAGCAGATCCAGTCCCGGAGAGAGCTGCCCTCATAGACTGAGTCTGCCCGGCTAAATGGAATAGATGGCTGTGTCTGTGTGTTTGGGTTGATCCAAAGTAGATTCAGAAACAGGAATCATGAGACAGGGAAGAATGGTTTGCTGGTTTTGAACGTTTTTAGTGGGAACTTGAGAAGAATGACCTCTTGGTAGAAAGACAATTTAAACACCTTTGCCTCACCTCCTCCTAGTTTCTGAAACCCCCAAAATAACTTCCAGTGGAACCTGGTTCAGATTGCACTGATGTCTAATAAAAATGCAAGAAAAAGAGACTTGCTGGTAAGGAAGTGGTCTTTGCTCTAAAGGAATATGAATGTTAAAATAGAAATGGAAGGGATTCTTTCCTTGATTAGATAAGAAATTGAAAGAGCAAATGCTCCTGTCATATCTGGACTTTTCAACTGGAAGCAAAGTCCACTTCCTTTATTGCATGTGATTGATAAAACAGAACTCCACCTTTGTGGGAGTAGGTTGTGATATGATTGCAACAAATCTGAACTGGGGGCAATAGAACATTTTGTTATTGTAGAAGTGGTTTCTGAACTGCTTGTGATGATGGTGAGATCATTAAACAGGGCATTTAAAAATCTGCATGTCATTCAGGTGCCTGGGTGGCTCAGTTGGTTAAGCAGCTGACTCTTGATTTCCGCTCAGGTCATGATCTCAGGGTCCTAGGATTGAGCCCTACATAGGGATCTGCCCTCAGTGGAGAGTCTTCTTAATATTCTCTCTCCTTCTCTCTTTGCCTCTCCCCCTGCTTTCTCTCTCACTCAAAAATAAATGAATTTTTAAAAAAGCATTTTATTTATTTATTTGACACACACACACACACACACACACACACACAGAGTGTGTGTGTGCACAAGTAGGCAGAGTGACAGGCAGAGGAAGAAATAGGCTCCCTGCTGAGCAGAGAGCCCAATGTGGGGCTCGATCCCAGGAATCTAGAATCATGACCTGAGGCAAAGGCAGATGCTAACCAACTGAGCCATCCAGGTGCCCCTCAAATATAGATAAATCTTTAAAAAAGTCTGGATGTCATTAATACCTATTTCACTTCCCCTTATTTCCACCCTGGATCACTTTGTCATTGAAATTTATGATACAGTATCTTAATACTTATATTGCGGTATTTATGTAAATTAAAGGAGGAACATCTCTAAGTTGACTGGGAATTCAAAAGTTAATGAGAACTGGGTGAAAAAAACCTGAGATTTATAATCACATAAAAATTTTAGCTCTTTACAGAAAAAAAATGTTTATTATCCATTTAGACTTGTCCTGGTAAACTGTGACAAAAATACAGATTATATTTTCCTGTTTTCCATGTAATTAGATTTTAAAAGTGAAAAAAATATATACAGTCATCCAATTATATATTCAGCTACTCCAGCACTAACAGTAGATGGTAGAATGCACCATTTTTATAGATGTAGCATTTCAACCTAATTGCTTTATAATGTGCGTTTGGGCCCACGTGCCATATATGCCCTCTTGGTATGTATTCTGCAGCCCAACAGTGGAGTAAAAAACACCGGAGTCATCCCTTACCTGATTTTGCAGCTCTTCTATTTGTTGGTAATACGCACTGTGGTCCTTGGTGTTGGGCGTGTTTGTTTCATACCACTGCTTAATCTGCAATTCAAGTTCGGAGTTGGACTTTTCCAGGGACTGCACTTTTGCTAGGTAGTTTGCTAGGCGTTCATTTAGGTTCTGCATGGTCATCTTCCCATTACCAACAAACAGGTCTCCACCGGAGGGATCACCCCCATAGCTCATCATATATCTGGAGTTCGAGATGCGGATGCCCTGACCTCCAGCTCCCCCATAGACGCTGGGCGCAGCTGCAAGGTGCTGCATGCCCCCCTTCCTATGCGTGGAGCCGCTCACGCTGATTGCAGGGCCCTGTGAGGAGGAACTCAGACCTCTGTGGAGGCTTCTGCGAGTGAATTCCATTGGGGATTTGAGGAGGGAGCACCTGTAGCTTCTGGATGGCTGGAACAGAGTCTGTCTCCTGGTGGATGAGCTGACCTTTTATAGAGTTCCGAGGAAAGAAACACCTCCTCTGCTGACCTCTCACCCCTGTCTACAGTACCTTGCTTTGTATTTTCTTTTCCCCTTTGTACAGCAGTCTATTTAATTTCATTCCAGAAATTACCACTAGAGGCATTTCTTGGAGGTTTTTCTCAGGGGCTAGTCCTTTTTTTAAACAGAGGTAACAAAAGGAAACCAGGAAGATGTATTCTTTTAGCCTATGCACCTGCCTTGGCAGATTTTTTTTTGTTCTAATATACACATAAAGAATATTGGCAAATGCTCTGAATAATTTAGGTTCCTAAAAAGACAGATGTGGGTGCGTAATAGTTACACTGGTGATCAAGAACAATGTTTTAAAATCTATTTGTCTTTTTCTTTTTGGTGAGAACATTTAAGTTCTATTCTTTTGGTAAATTTCTAGTGTACAGTACAGCATTATCAACTGTAGTCACCATATTTTACATTAGATCCTCAGACCTTACTCATCCTAAAGCTGAAAGTTTGTATCCTTTTACCTCTCCCTATTTCTCTTACTCCCCAGGCCCTGGCAACCACTGTTCCTATGAGTTTGACATTTTTTCTTATCTTAAGATTCCGTATATAAATGATATGTAGTATTTGTCTTTTTCTGTCTGACTTATTTCACGTAGCATAATGCCCCTGGGCATCTATCTATGTTGTAGCAAATGGCAGGGTTCCCTTATTTTACGTGACTGAATAATATTTAGGGGTGTGTGTGTGTGTGTGTGATCTTTATCCTTTCATCCTTTTGTGGATCCTTAGATTGTTTCTATATCTTGTGGATCATATGATAGTTCTATATTTAATTTTTGAGGAATGTCCGTGTAATTTTCCATAGTGGCTGTACCACTTTACATTCCTAGCAACAGCGCACAAGGATTCCCTTTTCTCCACATCCTCACCAATATTTGCTATCTCCTGTGTTTTTAATGATGACCACTCTAATACAATGAGGTATTATCTCATTGTGGTTTTGATTTGCATAAGAACAGGGGTTTATAAGTATGGATAATCACTCTTCAGAATCTCTCTTTTATGCTTTGTTTTTGTTTTTAAGTTTATCCCTGTTTAGAGGTTATATTTCATAAAACTATTAAAATATTTTGTACAAAACCTCAGGTATTTAAAACAGGAGTGAAACATTTATACATGTGGAGATATAGTTCGAGGAAGTGAATTAAGCAAATTTAGGTGAGTGGTAGATAGATGATTTTGAACTCCCTCCCCTGCCCCAATGCTAATGTTCTAAGACCAGGTAAAGTTTTTAAAATGTAAATTTAAATTTTTCAGTCACTGCCTGGCTTGAGGTCTTATTCCCTGAAAACGAAATGAATAGTATCGTGTTTTGCACCTGACCTGGTGCATGGAGTCTCTCTCCCCCGTTTTAAGGTTAGCTCGGCACCCACCGTGAGACAGATTGCTTGCTCCATCCATTCTGAAACTACAGCTGCTCCCTCCTAGATTCTCCACTGGATTTCACTGGCAGAAGTTTTCACGGAAGCCTCATCTTCCTGAGGGGTCCACAGGCTCATGGCATCAGCAGAGCAATGTATAGGCAGGGTGTATGTGTAGGGCCTTGGGACTACACCCAGCCTCTGTGGTTGGGCTGGAAGCCTCTGCAGGTGTGTAGACATCCAGGCACATGGTGAGCTCTGGGTGTGATCTCACCAGTGGAGCTCTGATAAACATTGTCGAACCAAATGGAATCTATTCCTTTGTTCTTCCTTATTCAAACCTCCTGGCCCCAAAAATTCACTGAAACATTTAAATTGTTTCCTTAATCAGGTCACATATTTCAAAGGGTTGGAGAAGTTACAAAAAACATCTCATTAATTTTCATTCTGATGCTTTAATTGAGGTTTGTATATGGTTAAAACAAGTAAGCAGACAAATAAAAAAAAAAAGAAGAAATCTAAAAAAAGGCATCTCCAAAATCTCTGCACATTCTTTCTGAAGAATTTGGAATATGCTTTTTTAGTGGCCCAACAAAATGGCTTTTTACATTTGAGTTTGAGTTTTTTTGGTTAATCTTTTTTTTTTTTTAAACAAACATCCTTTTTCTAAAATAATATAAGACTATATTATTTCTCTCTTATAAGCAGTGTACTTTAAAATAATGTTTTGTGTTAGAATTTGCTTCAGTTACATATAAATTGGGAGAGTTAAATCTACTTCATGCTCTTGATGATATATGTGTGGGTAGCTGTTACTGTGTTTTCATTCATTCAAACTGCCATCAGTCGACTTTCACAGAGTGTTCACCACCAGTGATTGAGCATGTAATACGTAGACCTTGCTATTTGTTACCAAGCTTTAAATTACTTTGTAAATAGCTGTCACAGCTAAAATCCTCAATGAACCTTTTATAAACACATGAACTGTATTCTTTTATATATGTGTTTTCACTAAGTAATATCTTTTGTTGTTGCTTGATGGGGCAGAAGGAGGTCTTTTGATTAAAGCCATTGGAAAGCTGTACTGTTTAAATTACACAAGTTTTGCAGTGAGTTAGTTTCAGCTAAGAGTTTAACTACACTAACACATATGATCAAGGTGTGCAGAAGCATTATTTAAATTAAGAGTTAGCTTTCTAAGAGCTAGGAATATCAGTACAGTTATTAAACATGATAATTTGTCTTTTCTTCTTTAGCACAATTATTCCTTATGGCTTATGGCTTTAAGTGAAACAGTTGAAGTCTCATTAAAATCATTAACATCATTTTTAACTTTCTGGAAAAATAACTATGTTATTCCACCAGTTTTTGGCTAGTATTTGTAGGTTTTTTGAGATCTCAAATTTAAACTAAAATATGATATAGTAGGGCTATTATTATTTTTAATTAAAGTATAATTGACATAGAGTGTTATACTAGTTTCAGGTGTACAATGTAATGATTCACAATTCTGTTATTATGGGGTTCAGTCATCCAATCTAGAAAAATTTTTGTTGTGAAGATTTCCACATATTTATTTCAGGGCAGGAGAATTTTCCAGCTCCTCTGCCACATTGAGTTTTATGCTCTGGTAGATTATTATAACTTGTAATGTGGCCAGAGAAAACCAGGCTGATATTTCATAGCAATTAATTTTTCTGAATTATACCAGAGGACCAGATGACTCTTGTTCATACACAAGTTATTTAGAAGTTAGAGCCCCTGCTATTCCAGACTGTTGGATGACAGCACCTATAAATAAATATTTATTAGATCTCCACTTTGTTATACTAAGAGGAGATACATTTTGACCTCTGAGACAGACTCTGCTGAGGGTATTAATGATTAATATTAAGTATAGCCAGTCATTTGGAAAGTTATTATAAGCACTACATAGCCAAGGGATTTTCAATTTTTTTCCCCATCAGGGACAAAGTACCGCAGCCCGGATATGATACATGCAGAATCTGCAGTCTCTGGTGGGGTGTGAGGCTGTCTTGCCCAGACTTCTCAGGTAGGGTAATGCTCTCATTGGTTGAGGAGGATGGCATGTAGTAACTGTGGGTGTTTTTGAGCATTGTGGCTCTAGATACCATACAAAGCTAATTCAGAAAAAAACATGGCCTCTGTGTTTAAAACCTGGTGTACTTAATGAAATGGTTACAAGTGAAATGATGTGGAAAGGAATAAAGTATTTCCATATTTTAAAAATGGGAATTGTAATTCTCTCAGACAAAATTACATATACAAAAGTAAGTTCCAGATTCATTAAAGATATAAATGTGAAAGGTAAAAATTATACAAAATTTAGACAAAAATACAGAATAGTATCTCTAGGAATCAGGGTAAAGGAATATTTCTTAAACAAGACACAAAAAATGGGAACAATGATATTAATTTAACAATTTTTGCTCATTAAAGGACTCGATAGTTATAATAGGAAGAGCCCCAAAGGGTGAGCAGTTATAATACATGTAACTGACAAGGAATTAGTTTCCAGAATATGCAAGGAATACCTACAAAAAAATAAGAAAGAGAAAAAACAACCCAGTGAGAAAGTGGGCAAAAATATGAATGGATGCCCAGAAGAGGAAAGCTAAATAGCGTTATGTCCCACCTGCCAACTGGAATAAATTAGAAGGATGGATAAGGGGAATTCTTATCCACTAGTAGTTGCTGTGTAAATAGATACAGTTACTTTGGAAAACAGTTTGATCTGATCTTAGAACAGTGAGCGTGAATATGCCTGTCATCCAGTAATTTCCTTCCTAGGTACATCTTCCAGAGACAGTCATACAAGAATATTAACAGAAGCATTATTCATAATACTAACACACACACACACACACACACTCTTGAAACAGCCCTAATGTTCATCAGCAGTAGAATGAATAAATACATTGACAGATATTCACACAATGGTATACAATGCAGCAGTCTGAAATGGACAAAGTACATCCTTCACATGGATGGATCTAAAACGCATGTCTAAGGAAAGCAAGGACACAAAATAATGTTTTCAGGTCAATCAATTGATATAAGTCACAAAAACAGGCAGAACTAAATCATGTATGATTAAGGGATATACATACAGATCGTGTGGTAGATTGCAAGCAACAGTCACAAAGCCCACACCCCTTTGCAAGTCCTCTTAGAGTTTGAGGGGCATCTGGACCATTGACATTTTTTGAAGTCTCCTGATATATTAAAGAAATTAAAAAAAAATCCAAAATAGGGTAGCCAAAATTACCATGTTTATTTTTATTTCCTACACATTAGCATTTTCAACACAAAAAATATAGTATGTTCGTGTCAATACAAGATTTATAAAAAATGCTCGCTTATTCTCATGCATTGTAGGCTGTGTGATCCAGTGCTGGGACAGTTTTAACTGGCGAGACGATCTGAAGGTCTTTCAGTGCTGGAAGTGATCACTGAAACCAGATATCACCACATTTGAACGTAGCCTCTAAAGTCTCTGAATGGGAAGCCATAGGCTGAATGTACTCTTCCTGCAACTGGCCTCATGTCTGGATTATTTCACCAAGGTTTGATGTTATACCAAGGATAGCAAGTAGGTACTTATTTTATATTAGCTTGACTAAGAGAAGGCCTAATCAAATTCCTCCCAAAACAGAATAATTTTTCATTCAGGCAAATTCTAGTTCCTATTCTTAGAATCACAGTTAAGAACTTAATGACAATTTTAAAATAACCTCTTAACTCCTGCTTCTAGCCATCAATGGTTCATAAATGTAGAGGTCTATCTCAAAATGCCTACCTACAAATGCAAACCTGATTGTTTGACTTCTCTGAAAAATTCCTGGCGCTTATGTGGTCAAATCCAATACATAGCTCTCTAAGATCTAACCCCTGCCTACCTTTCCAGAATCCCCTTCACAATCTCTGTCCTCCAACTCTGCAGTTCAGTAACACAAGCCACTGATACCCCTCCACTTCATGCCTTTGCATGGGTGTCATTCCTTCCAGGAAGACATCTTTGTGTACCCAGACTCCTTCCTTTCTAGGGTCCCCAGCTCTCTTGGTTTGCCTGAGACTGAGAGGTTTTCTGGGATGTGAGATTTTGAGTGTTGAAATAAGGACAGTTCCAGGCAAACCAAGACAGTTGGTCATCCTGTTCAGCTCTCCAGTGCATGTCTGTCTGGGATACACATGCATACACTCTGGTCCTGAATTCTTTGTTGAATGAATGGGTGTGGATGTGGGGAGGAGATAAGGATGACTCTCAGGGTTCTGACTTGGGTGACTGGGCCATGATAATCGTGCCCTTTACTGAGGGGGTGGACTGAGGCAGGGCTGGGACGTGGTCCGGGGAGGGGTATTGCAAAGGAATACATGACGTATTCATCTGTAGACATGCCAAGTTTGTGGTGTCTGCACTATCAGATGTACATGGAGAAGACCTCTATGAAGATGACTGTTGAATGCTCCAGTCTGAAAGAACTGGGTTGGCGGTGTACAATGAAGTAGTAGGTAAGCTTTCTTCCACTTTGTTCTCACATTATCCCTCATATACAAATTACCACCATAACTCTAGTTCACTTGGTCTTTTGGGAACTCCAGAGTCAAATCTCTGCACTGATAGATCACAGTGATGGGGAGGAGCCCTGCCTTGCATGGGCCTCTTTGCTGCCCTAAGGTTTTTCCTTTCCATTCCATTTCCTTTCCATTCTTTAGAATGTACTCTAGAATGTACAGAGTACTGCCACGTTGCCAGGCAACTGAACATTTCATTCATTTCAATAAATTAAAAATGTAGTAGTTATGGTACTTAAGTGCAATTTGTGAAGGATCCAAAGTCTGACCTAGACTTAGCAACTGAAGGGCAACAACCAATTAGCATTGAACCTTTTGGACTTTAAGGGAAGAAGTGATCAGTGGTTCAGTTTTATGATGTCTTTTCATGTTATTTGAACAACCTAAACTTATTATTTTTGAAAACAAGTGACAGTTACTCACTGTGTTATTTTTCATGGTATGTATGTATGTATGTATGTATTTCATGGTGCTTATTTTTAAATACAAAGAACTGTAGGCTCTTATGTCTGGAAGAGACCTTGAAAATTGTGTAGGTCATGTTTCTCATTTTATAAACAAAAGAGCTGGGGTGTTCATAGATTAATTGTTGGGGCATCTGTTGCCTATAGCAACAATACAAATATAGAAAGTTGGTCAACTTAATCAGCATAATGTTTGCTCTCTAAATTGGTTTTCAGTAAATTTGCCTGACCCAGGAAAGCTGCCTTGCAAACAGCACCCTGAAAAAAAAAAAACCAAAAACGCAACTCTCACTGATTGTATTACTACTTAAGAGGCCAATAATATGGCCATATGTTCTAATTTCCACCCTAGGGCTAAAAACCTGCTCTTTCAATATCTTCCTCCATTTGCTCCTAATAGAATGAAGTAGATGTTCTACGGTGTGGCAGTGATCACTGGCCCCAGAATATTCCTCAAACAAGGTATAGTATATATGAGTACATCAAGCCAGATGAGGAGATGTATTATTAATTGGTCTTGTGGAGCACAAACAGCATATGTGTTCACATTTCAGCTTGGTTGGGTATGTCATTACTTTTTAATGTGCACACATATAAGTTAGAAAAAACTATAGAAAGCAGATTGTTGATTAGATGCTTATAATGAAAATATGTTGTAGGGAATTAGGCTAGAACTTGAAATGAGGGAGAGAGAGAGAAATAGAGAAAGAGAGACCAAGAGAGGCAGGTTGAGAAAGAGTTTTTACAACATATAATTTTGGAAGGAGGAGTTGTAAACAGGTTTTAGGAAAATGTCTATAAAGATCAACATTTTGTGAACTAGGCAGTTGGCAAAACACCAACACTGGCTTTTAAAAATAAAAAAAATAAATTAATCAAATCATTTATTCTTTGTCGAATAAATGAACAGTGTATTCAGTCTCCAGTTATGTTTGTTGAATGTAATAAATATGACATTTGACTAGAAGTCATGTTTTTAATCTCTAATTCAGATCCCCTGCGCCCCCGCCCAGCCTCCACAGGCATAGGGTGTTAGTATTGTCAAAATGGAAGCACCATATAGCAAAAACAGCCCGGGAAGCAATGATCAATTAGTCAGATACTGCTCTCAAGGAATGCCTCTAGCAGAGGAAATACTGACGTGGATTTTAATTTTAACTGTAATTTTAAAAAAAGATTTATTTTTTTTTAAGAGGGAGGAGGGGTGGACAGAGAGGGAGAGGGAATTCCCCCAAGATCCCCAGGACCCTGAGATCATGACCTGAACCAAAATCAAGAGTCAGCTGTCTGACTGAACCACCGAGATGCCCCTTAATTTTAATTTTAATTTTAATTTTAATGTGCATGGATAAGAAAGATGAATGAGTGTGGGAAGGGAGAGTAGAACATGGAGACCTGAGGGGCTCTGAAGATAAAGACTTGGATGAGTTAAGTCAGCTATCCAGCTCTGGGGTCCAGGTTAGATATTAACTGTTGAGTTGGGATGCTAGGATATGATAAGGTAATAAATCCTTAGGTAATCCCACTTGGGCATCAGAGGGTCAGGAGGATGTTTCCTTACCATGAGGAGCCTCATTTAACCTGATTTTGAAAAGCGAAGGCAGAGAAACACCATCACTGTGACAAGATTGACTCGCGACAATACCCAGTGCACATAGTAAAGCCTTTGGACAGTTTGGTGTTTTGTTCCTGTGCTGTGTTCCTTGCCTTGTAACCAGGGGCTTTACACCTTCCTGGGGACTTCCTAGGTGTCAGTGGAGACCTGGTTCATTCCTATTTTTTTTCTAAAAACAAGTTGCTACCATTCAGCTCTCATAATGCTGCTAATATTTTTGACGCCTCATGTTCCACAAAGGCCTCCTTTGTTTGGTGTTTTCTACTTTTTTTTTTTTTTTGGTGTTTTCTACTTTTTTAAGCAATGAAAAGCCTGGAGCAATTTCTTATGTGTTTGACACATATGTTGAGGGATACTTAATAATTGCTGCCCAGGGCAAAATATAACAGGGTTTTATAGCCAAGTCTTTTGTTGATAGAGGGGACAGGCTGGGAGCTACACACACTGTTTCAAAATCAATGTGTCTCTGTGACATGAGCTGCCAGGAGGACTACAGGTTTTGGAAGCCCACAGTAATTAAGGAGCAATATATTGGTTCTGAGGAACTGACATTAATGTTGACATATGAGGTTTCTGGGCAATTTGATCTGTAACAATAATTCATTTTTTCCTATTGCAGCACTAATTTTGTTCCTAAGTCATTGGAGGCTTTATTAAAGATTTACCTGGTGGCTTTTTAAAAGCACAGTATTTACTGTGGTGTATGTTCAGTTACCAGTTATGTTTATTGGACATAATAAGTGTGACATTCAGCCAGAGGCCGGGTTTTAATCTCTAATTCATCCTCTGCCCCAACACCCTAGACTGACACCAACATAGGGTCTTAGCATTGTCAACATGAAAATACCAGACTGCAAAATTGTTCCTGGAAGCAGTGATCAGCTAGCCATAGATTAAAATGGAAACCAATTATTCTGGCCTGCCATGCTCTCATGTTAAAGCCACTGTCCTTAACCTGCTTCACCACCATGATTGCATTTTGTCTCCAACGTTTTGCATTGTAGTATTCCAGAAATTTTAGCTCACATTCTTTTTTTTTTAAGATTTTATTTATTTATTTGAGAAGGAGAGAATGAGAGAGAGAGAGAAAGAGAGAGAGAGAGAGCACAAGAGGGGGAAAGTCAGAGGGAGAAGCAGATTCCCTGCTGAGCAGGGAGCCTGATGCAGGACTCAATCCTGGGTCTCCAGGATCATGACCTGAGCTGAAGGCAGTCGCCCAACCAATGGAGCCACCCAGGCGCCCCTTTAGCCCACATTCTTAATGTGGACACTTGAATGAAATCTTTTGGTAGAACTATAAGAAGTCTTTAAGGACTCTGTCCTCTTTACAGCTCTGTCAAAATGGATTTAGCAAGTAGTTTGCATATTATTTGATAGCTTGGGAGTTTTAAAATAGTCCTAAGGGGGCGCTTGGGTGGCACAGTCGGTTAAGTGGACAACTCTTGGTTTGAGCTCAGGTCGTGATCTCAGGGTCATGAGACTCTCTCTCCCTCTCCCCCCATGATCTCTCTCCTTCTCTCTCAAATAAATAAGTCTTTAAAACTGTACTAAGATATTTATATACACAGGTGATAATCTCCAAGGTAAACTTACCATCATAAAATTTACCTTTTGGAATGAACCAGCTCTCTTGGTGAGGAAAGAATAAAGTCAGAAAAGAAAATGGCTGCAAACCTGAAATTGACTCAAAAATTTTAGGTCCATCTTTCAAAGATCATCCCAGAACTTGTGCCTTCATCATAAAATAATTCATTATAATCAATTTTGAGTTATTCTTCCACATTTTTCTTTATAAGCCTATTTGCCCCATGTTGCTCTGCTATGCCCCATATTAAAACTTGAAATGCAGTGTACGTGTTTACATACATATCATACACAATTCATAAATGTGTATACACATGTGCTCACAACTTTCTGCTATAAAGGAAATGTCAGATTTACATATTCCCTGATTTGGAGGAATAAAAGGTTGATGATGACTTCTATATATTGAGAAACACACATTTGAAAAATAGACTCAGTAAAAGATTTAAGGAAGGGGCACCTGGGAGCCTTGGTTGATTAAGTGTCTGCCTTCAGTTCAAGTCATGATCCCAGGGTCCTGGGATTGAGCCCAGCAGCAGGCTCCCTGCTCATCAGGGAGTCTGCTTCTCCCCCTCCATAAACATGAGCACACTTAGTATACACTAGGCTAGTAGCATTGTGTCACTGATATTGATTGAGCCCGTGTGGCTAGTATTAGATTTGCTGAAGGACAACCTTCTGGATGAACATGTAACTGAGAAAGCATGTGGTAACTTTGAAATGTGTACAGTGACCCAGACATATTGTAAGTGGGAGGAGCTATGAATGATCTACTTAGAGCATCAACACATGAGATATTCATATGCTGGGCACTGAGGATAGAAAGATGCATAAGACAAGGTCCTGTCCTCAGGTCTGCTCCACTCTGGTATGTGTGTGTGTGGGGGGGTATGTTGGGATGGAGGGAACCAGAGAAGCAAATTTACAGTGCAGTGAGAAGTTGAGGGATAAACTCAGCTATCAGGGTGTTCCCTTCTTGGATGATGTCCAGGGCTGGTCTCATGTTCCTACCCTAGGGAGTTTATAATCAAATGGAGAGGATATGTAAGGGAAGGTCCAGTAGTGCTCCTAGAACAGTGCTACTCAATAGCAACCACATATCTAAGTTAAAATTTTCTAGGGCCACATTTAAAATGGTTTAAAAAAAAGGATTAATTTTAATAATGTATTTTGTTTAAGCCAATATAGCCAAAACATGTAATCTATAAAATTATTAATGAGATACTTTACTTTTTTTTTGAAATGTCTTTTTTTTTTAAAGATTTTATTTATTTACTTGAGAGAGAGAAAGAGAGCAGAAGCTAGTGAGAGGGGCAGGCATTGGGAGAGGGAGAAACAGACTCCCTGCCGAATGGGGGGCCTGATGCGGAGTTCATTCCCAGGGCCTGGGGATCATGACCTGAGCCAAAGGCAGACACTTAACCAACTGAACCACCCAAGCGCCCCTTTTTTGAACTGTCTTTGAGATGTGGTATCCACATAAACTCACAGCATATCTCCATTTAGACAAGCCCTCAGTAGGTTCATGAGGTTAATGTCTACTTTACTGATAGTTCTAGAGCTCAGCTACTCAGTCTCACAGTACAGGTGTGCCCTGGGTCCCCTACTTACCTCCTGAATCAGGATTTACATTTTAACAAGACCCTTGATGAATCACTGATGCTTCATATGTGCTGTCTGATGACTCGGAAAGCTGATTATTTGAAATCACACACAACCTCGCCTCTAATCATATTTGTGCTGTATACTTCTTTATCAGAGATTAGGTAAACTATCTTATCATAACCAGACCAAATGTAGGGTTCATTTTAGCCCTTGTTGGAATCAGTGGCTTCTCATTAGTTTTTTTTTTTTTAATTTATTTTCAGCATAACAATATTCATTGTTTTTGTACCACACCCAGTGCTCCTTGCAATCCATGCCCTCTCTAATACCCACCACCAGTTTCCCCCAACCTCCCACCCCCCCACCTCTTCAAACCCTTCAGATTGTTTTTCAGAGTCCATAGTCTCTCATTGTTCACCTCCCCTTCCAATTTCCCCCAACTCCCTTCTCCTAACTCCCCATGTCCTCCATGCTATTTGTTATGCTCCACAAATAAGTGAAACCATATGATAATTGACTCTCTCTGCTTGACTTATTTCACTCAGCATAATCTCTTCCAGTCCCGTCCATGTTGCTACAAAAGTTGGGTATTCATCCTTTCTGATGGAGGCATAATACTCCATAGTGTGTATGGACCACATCTTCCTTATCCATTCGTCCGTTGAAGGGCATCTTGGTTCTTTCCACAGTTTGGCAACCGTGGCCATTGCTGCTATGAACATTGGAGTACAGATGGCCCTTCTTTTCACTACATCTGTATCTTTGGGGTAAATACCCAGTAGTGCAATTGCAGGGTCATAGGGAAGCTCTACTCTTAATTTCTTGAGGAATCTCCACACTGTTCTCCAAAGAGGCTGCCCCAACTTGCATTCCCACCAACAGTGTAAGAGGGTTCCCCTTTCTCCACATCCCCTCCAACACATGTTGTTTCCTGTCTTGCTAATTTTGGCCATTCTAACTGGTGTAAGGTGATATCTCAATGTGGTTTTAATTTGAATCTCCCTGATGGCTAGTGATGATGAACATTTTTTCATGTGTCTGATAGCCATTTGTATGTCTTCATTGGAGAAGTGTCATTAGTTTTTTCTTGATCAGGATGTTGAGATATTTTAGTGAAAAATGAAGGGTAGGGCCAACGATGAGACAGGGTCAACTTTTTACTCAACAATGACACTATCATTATCATCATAGCAATTCTTTTTGGACATTTAAATGTTTTGAGAGGGAGAAAGAGGAGGAGAGGGATTGAGAAGGTCTAGTTAGTTTCTTAATTCATGGGTTTTTCATTATGTCAGACCCCTTCCCCCCAGGGTTGGCTTCATGGGCATATGACCTTAGAAGGGTCTGGCACTTTTAAAAAAAAATTAATTTAATAATTTAATTAATTTATTTGAGACAGAGCACACACACATGTGCATGCATGTGAGAGCACGCATGAATGGGGGTAGGGGTAGAGGGAGTGGGAGAAAGCAGACTCCCTGCCAAGCATGAAGGCTGAAGTGGGGCTCAATCTCAGGACCCTGAGATCATGACCTGAGCTGAAGGCAGATGCTTAACCGACTGAGCCATCCAGGCACCCCTGTCTGGCCCTTGTTTTAATGCTCTGCTTTTGCAGTGTGGAAATTTTTAATAATTCTGAATAAGAGGTCCTGAATTTCATTTTGCCCTGGGCCTGCCCATTATGTGCCTTATTCTGTTCTCCCCCTTAAGTGTGTTCTTAATATTCACCTGTATGTAGCTAGCTGTAAGAGAGTAAATATGGTTTGGGAGGAGCTGATGCTCTCTTTCACTTCTCCATCACCACAATCTCTTTATAGCCCAAGAAATAAAAAAGAGATAACCCAGGCTTCGGGGGAACTAGGATCAATAATGCATGACATAATGGTGCTTTAAAACTGGATGTCAGTGAAGGCTAAATGCTCTGACGGTATAACAAAACACCATTCCCATGGAACAAAGAGTAAGTCCTAAATCAACATGTATAAATAGCCCCACCCTCCCAATCATCTCCACCAAATTTACTTTTATTCATCCACACTGTTTGTACAGAGCTCAGGTCTGTACAATCTGGACAATGCCAGTGAGTCAGCTGGGTCCATCTGTGTTGAAAGTTGTGTATCAGTGAAAGTTAAAAGGTTGACTTGCTTCTGTTTTATCACAATTTTAATAATAAAGTGTAAATGCTTTTGGTAGTTTTAGTGCTCAGACCCAAAATCAAATGCTTTGAGCTAACTCAAAGCTTTCAATTTTCAATTTTCAATACTTCAAAGTATTCAATTTTCAATACTAATCTACTTGGTCTAATTTATAATGCCTTAAACTCAGAGTTTGGTCCATGGAGCTGCAACACTGGCCTCACCTGCGAGCTGGATATGAAAGACCCACAGTGAATATTATCCTCAATGGGGAAGAACTGAGCGCTTCTCCCCTAAGGTCAGAAACAAGACAGGTATGTCCACTCTCACCACTGTTGTTCAACACGGCAGTACAAGTCCTTGCCTCAGCAATCGACGAGGAAAAGAAATAAAAGTCATCCAAGCTGGCAAAGAAGTTAAACTTTCACTCTTTGGACACAACATGATACTCAATGTAGAAAATCTAAAGACTCTGCCAAAAAATTGCTAGAACTGATAACAGGCTTTCAGCAAAGTTGCTATGCACAGAAGTCAGTTGCATTTCTATACACTAGCAATGAAACAGAAGAAAGAGAAATCAAGGGATTGATCCCATTTACAATTGTACCAAAAACCACAAAATACATAGGAATAAACCTAACCAAAGAGGTAGAAGATTCAGAAGGTATTCTGAAAACTATGTAACACTTATGAAAGGAATTGAGGAAGACACAAAGAAATGGAAAAACATTCTATGTTCATGGACTGGAAGAACAAATATTGTTAAAATGTCTATGCTACCTAAAGCAAGCTACACATTCAATGCAATCCCTATCAAAATACCATCAGCATTTTTCACAGAGCTGGTATAAACAATCCTAAAATTTGTATGAACCAGAAAAGACCCTGAATAGCCAAGGTAATGTTGAAAAAGCAAAGCTGGTGGCATCACAATTCTGAACTTCAAGCTCTATCACAAAGCTGTCATCATCATGACAGTACAGTACTGGCATGAAAACAGCCATTATAGATCAATGGAACAGGGTGGAGAACCCAGAAGTGGGTTGGGTACAAAAGTTGGGTATTGGGAGGGAGACAAACCATAAGTGACTCTTAATCTCACAAAACAAACTGAGGGCTGATGGGGGGAGGGGGGTTGGGAGAAGGGGGGTGGGGTTATGGACATTGGGGAGGGTATGTGCTATGGTGAGTGCTGTGAAGTGTGTAAACCTGGCGATTCACAGACCTGTACCCCTGGGGATAAAAATATATTATATGTTTATAAAAAATAAAATTTAAATTAAAAAAAAAAGAAACAAAACACAGGATAATAGGGGAAGGGAGGGAAAAATAAAATAAGATGAAATCAGAGAGGAAGACAAACCATAAAACACTCTTAACTATAGTAAAGAAACTGAAAGCTGGATGAGGGGATGAATGGGGGGAGGGGGTTGGGGGTTGGGGGAACTGCATAATGGGCATTAAGGAGGGCATGTGATATAATGAGCACTGGGTGTTATATGCAACTGATGAGTCACTGAGCTCCCTCTCTGAAACTAATAATATACTATATGTTAATTAATTGAATTAAAAAAAAAAAAGTGGACCCTCAACTCTATGGTCAGTTAATCTTCAATGAAGCAGGGAAGAATACCCAATGGAAAAAAGATAGTCTCTTTAACTAGATGTTGAAGTGATGTTGGGAACATTGGACAGTCACATGCAGAAGAATGAAACCAGACCACTTTCTTATACCATACACAAAAATAAACTCAAAATGGACAGAAGACCTAAATGCGGGATAGGAATCTATCAACATCCTAGAGGAGAACATAGGCAGCAACCTGTTTGACCTCGGCCACAGCAGCTTATTGCTAGGCATGTCTCCAAAGGTCAGGGAAACAAAACAAAAATGAACTAGTGGGACTTCATCAAGATAAGATGCTTTTGCACAGCAAAGTAAACAGTCAGCAACACTAAAAGGCAATCTGTGGAGTGGGGGGTAGATATTTGCAAATGACTTATCAGATAAAGGGCTAGTATCCAGAATTTATAAAGAACTTACCAAAATCAAGACCCAAAAAACAAATAAGCCAGTCAAGAAATGTGCAGAAGACATGAACAGACATTTTCCCAAAGAAGACATAAAAATGGCCAACAGGCACATGAAAAAAAATGCTCAATATCACTCAGCATCAGGGAAATAGAATTATGCTGAGTGAAATAAGTCAAGCAGAGAGAGTCAATTATCATATGGTTTCACTTATTTGTGGAGCATAACAAATAGCATGGAGGACAAGGCGAGTTAGGGAAATAGAAATCAAAACCACAATGAGATACCACCTCACAGTGCTCAGAATGGTTAAAATTAATAACTCAGGAAACAACAGATGTTAGTGAGGATGCAGACAAGGGGAACCCTCCTACACTGTTGGTGGGAATGCAAGCTGGTGCAGCCACTCTGGAAAACAGTATGGAGATTCCTCAAAAAGTTAAAAATAGAGCTACCCTACGACCCAAAAATTGCACACTAGGTATTTACCCCAAGGATACAAATGTACTGACCCAAAGGGGCACTTGCACTCCAATGTTTATAGCAGCAATGTCCGCAAGAGCTGTGTAGAAATATAGGGCAGGGACCTTCCAGTGTGGGTAGAGCAGTGGCCCCTCACAACCCAAGCTGGTGCTGAGGGATGGAAGGATCAAGACCAAGGGGAAAGGAGGCCACAGGTAAATGGTTATGGTGCGCGGACAGCCTTGTCCTGCAAGGACTCTGGCTTTTAGTCTCTATAATATGGGCAGCCAATGAAATTTGCCCGTGAAGTAATCCCCTATTATCTTTTGAAAGATACATACAGGCCTCACTTTATAAACAGTGATTTTAAATGAGCAGAATAGGCAACACACCACTTCTTCTTTACCCCTTCATTTGAGAGGGGGAAGTAGTTCCAGCGGTCACACACACACACACACACACACACATTTGAATGCAAAGAAATTGAAGCTACAGAACAAACTAGTAATGACTCAAAGTGAGACCCCTAACACTTCCCAAATGGGGTCAGAAGCTAAGGACTCTGGTAACGGAGGCAGAGTCTGGGTAACTGGAGTTGCCTTTCACTCACGCACCCACCCCTTCCTTCTTTCCTTTTCCTTCCTTCCTTCCTTCCTTCCACCCATCTGATCATTAGGAATTCTGGGAACCTAGTGTCATCCAGGTACAAATATGAGTAAGCGTGTTTTCCCCTGAGGATTCACAGCATAGGCAGAGAGGCTAGCGTAGGGCTTGCAAGTGGATGTACATGGGAGCACCTGGAGAAAGTGGCACATAGGTGGGGTCTGGCACAGACAGCAGAATATTATGCAGCAGGCACCATCTGGCAGAGATAGTATTCTCATCCCAACAGAGTGTTACATGGTACTGAAGCAGCCGCTTTCACTTTCCTTCAAAAAATGCCTTTCGAGCTTATTCATAATAAAGAATAAAGTCGTTGCCTTTATTCCATGATCACCAAGCAATTATCTGATCTCTAATGTAGTTTGTAGGCACATTGGTCATAAGACAAGGTACACCAGATAGTGGTCAAACACCATCACCACTTTCACTGTAAATGAATAGGGGTTCTCTTGTTACTGGGGTTTATATGACTCTATTCCCTTAGCTCCTTTTCAACCTTAAGTGGACTGATAAAGTTTGTCTGAGGAACAACAACCTTGAAGTTTGAGGAATGGAACTTGGCCACCAAAAGTGCTTTGAATGGCTAAGTGTATATAATGCAGGGGCTCTGGAATGTTCCTCCGGAAGTATTTTATCTCCCCCACTGTCAGTACCGCTGTACTAGTGTACCCTATAGCCGTGAATGTGACACTGACAGCTGCGTAAGGACATGGCACAGTAATACCCAGCACTGCATCCCACGAAGTGGGCTACCTGAAGAGGGGCTAAGATATCCCCAGCTTCAACACAGGGTGGTGCAGGGATCTCTGGTGAGGTCTGGATATAAAGTCTAACATAGTACGTGCACAGTTAATAGTTAATAAATGAATGAATGAATTAGTATGAGGGATCCAATTTATCTTTTTTTTTTTTTTTAAAGATTTTATTTATTTGACAGAGATCACAAGCAGGCAGAGAGGCAGGCAGAGAGAGAGGAGGAAGCAGGCTCCCCGCTGAGCAGAGAGCCCGATGCGGGGCTTGATCCCAGGACCCTGAGATCATGACCTGAGCCCAAGGCAGAGGCTCAACCCACTGAGCCACCCAGGCGCCCCAACCAATTTATCTTTTAAAGAGGAAGACAATTCTCTGTATTTTTCTTTAAACTCCTTTCTGTTTTTATGGTGTCCACCCCCGATTAAAATGTGTTTTACTATGTTCCTTATTCAGTGAAGGAATTTTGACTGCGTGTTTCTGTAGGTAAATGAACATAAAACAATCATTTCATGTTAGCTTTGTCATGGGAAAGAACACAGAACCTGGAGTCAAGAGATACAGGATTTTGCTCTGTGTTGCTGTGACCAAGTTTCTTCACTTTTCAGGAAATAGTATCATCGAAGATAAAAATGAATCCTTTGGGGTCCAAAGTCTTAAATTCCATGTTTCAACTTTATTTTTTTCTGCAAAGGCTTATTTATTTATTTTAGATAGAGGAAGCGCGCGAGAGAGCGTATGTGCGCGTGAGTGGTGGTAGGGGGGGTACTGGGGCAGAGGGAGAGGCAGAGAAGCAGATTCCCCCCCAAGCGTGGAGCCCCACATGAGCTTTCCTCTCAAGAGCCTGAGATCATGACAGCCAAAATCAAAAGTCCAGCACTAAAAAAAAAAAAAAAAAAAAAAAAAAAGTCCAACACTTAATCAACTGAACCACCCAGGAGGCCCTCCGCCTTGCATCTTTAAAAGAAGTATTTATTTATCTCTTGCTCCCTCTGCTGGGCGATTGGCATTGTGCTTTGCTCTTGTAATGACTATATTACGTAGCTGTGGGATTTTCTTTGTTCTTTTTTACTTAAAAATTCCCAAGCTTATACTGAACTATAATTAGACTCAAGAAATCCTTTGGTTTCTGTCATTAAGCTGCACACTGGAATCTCCAAGGGGCTTGATGTCATAAGCTAAGGACAGAATTCAGGCTTTTACTGTGTTCAGTGTTTTTGTCCTAGAGGATGGCATTTGGCCACAGTGTTTTCAAATTTAAAAAATCAGAAGCCACGATCCTTTGTGTTTTTAACCTAGGGACCGTTGTTTTACATCAACATGGACATTTTAAGGGATGTTCCAAAATCTTGAACTAGCTCAGGGTATGGGCATTCATACTACTTCTGACTTGATCCTTCAAATCAGTCTACTTGGAACTTACCTTCAAGGTCCTACCAAGTTCTTTTAAGAGTATTGTGTGACTGAGTTGCTGTCCTGCCCATCTTCTTTCGCTGTTATTTTACTTCAGATAATTCAGATTATTTCCCATAACTCTTATGGTTTTTGTAGCTAACAGTGGGTGCTGAAAAACGGGCCCACAAGAATGATTGTTGTCTTGGCTGCTGTGGTTAAGACATCCAGATCCACACCAATTTTTATTGCAACACTCAGATGCATTAATGAGTCCACATTCTAATTTGCTTGGTATTCAAAACTTTTATTTTTTTATTTTTATTTTTTAAAAAAGATTTTATTTATTTATTTGACAGACAGAGATCACAAGCAGGCAGAGAGACAGGCAGAGAGAGGGAGGGAAGCAAGCTCCCTGCTGAGCAGAGAGCCTGATGTGGGGCTTGATCCCAGGACCCTGGGATCATGACCTGAGCTGAAGGCAGAGGCTTTAACCCACTGAGTCACCCAGATGCCCCGGTATTCAAACCTTTTAAATGTTTGATTCCCAGATTCTCTTTTTTCAAATCAGAAGTCCTTGCCCTCCTGACACTTGGTCTGTGGCACTGTCTGCATCTGTCTTGATCCTAGTCCTCGACTACATGGCGTCTGCACGGTGTAGACACCATTGCCGTCCCACAGTCATGGTCAGTGGGGGTTTCACTTCACAGGCTGCCCAACATTCCTTTTCCTGTAGAGCCTCAGAGAGTGAGGCAATGCCGAGACCACGATTTTACAACCTCCTCTTCCCTGAAGCTCTTTAATTAGGACACTTGTGTTAAAAAAAGAAGACTGGTTTTAAAAAATGCTAAAGTATCATATGGAGGAGGGTTGCCTAAATGACAAGAAAGATACTTTAAAATCCCAGCCTCTGTTTTTACTGGTCAGAGGAATTCCGAGTTTGCCCCAGGGGAGAATTGTGAGGACAGAGGATTTAGGTCCTGTATCCCCAGGCTCCAATTACTGTGTCTGTTGATCAGAAAGGGAAGTCCGTCTTCTGACTTCTGTGTATCTTTGTCAGTTGTTGTTGATGGACTCATTACATATGAAATTGTCATTTTTGTGGGTCAAGCAAGTGGAATATCAGCAGTTTCATATAGTTTGGCCTATTTCGAACAAAACCCTTGGCCAGCATTTGATTTCAAATAAGTAGTTAAATTCGTTGTTGTTAAAGGAATTTGTGTACAATGAGCTGTTGTAGAAGGCTGTATTTTTGTTTATATTTAGTGGAGAGGGAAACTTAAAGAGGAGACGTGAACATCTGTTTTGGTGGTCGTTTTTCTTTTTTGCTACCGTACATGTTAAACAAACTACTGAGATTTACAGCTGCCTTGGGCATTAATTGTGAACGTTTGGTATCCTTTTATGCCCTCACGGGACTATGTGGATATTGATCCTTGTCTAACCTGAGACCCCCCATCAGGAAAAAGAATATTGAGTTCAGGCCCAAGTTGCCTCTCTGGTCAGCAGGGGGTGCCCTTGCCCTTCTTATCCAATAAAGGCACCTTTCGGAAGCTCCTAGTGGAGGGTGGGGGAGGGGAGGCACCTAAGCTTGTGAGTCACCATTCCCATCCTTCCCACTCTGTGCAAATTGGCATTTTGCAAAGAACAGCATTGTTCATTGGTGAGCAACAGTTGACCAGTCTTCCTGAAAAACAGGGGAAACTACAACTTTTAAAGTAAAAAACAAAATATATTTTTTATATTATTTTTGCAGTTAGGCATGAATTACCTGGGGGAAGAACAGATACTTTCCCATCTCTTTAAGTTATTACACGAGCCCTAAATTATTCAGGTGCTCTTTAAGTTGGCCGTGTTCCTGGTTAGTAGTGTGCAAAGAGTGCAAAGCACTCTCAGCTGTCAGAAAGGTACAATAATCTGTCCCCTTTCCCTGGCAGAGATGTTGTTATAGTTGGGCCTGTTTCTGCTGTAATTTCAACTCATTTTCTCCTGGTCTAACGTCTGTAGGCAAGGTTGGCAGATTTCTTTCTGTAAAGGCCAGATGGTAACTATTTTAAGCTTTGTGGGGCAGAGAAACTCAGTTGTAACTATTCAACTCTGCTGCCGTAGACCAAAGCAGCCATAGACAATGTGCAAACAAGTGGGTGTGGCTGTGTCCTAATGAAACTTTATTTATAATTTGGCCAACCTATAGGCACCTATAGATATTTAAAAACCAGCTAATATCTTCCCTATATCTGTTATTTTATATTTATAAGTGTGAACTCTTCTAATGAATAAGAGAATAATCAGGTTTATTTTTTAAGGTTTTATTTATTTACTTGAGAGAGAGAGAGAGAGTGTGAGAGAGAGAATGAGAGGGGAGAGGGTCAGAAGGGAGAAGCAGACTCCCCGCCGAGCAGGGAGCCCGATGCGGGACTCGATCTTGGGACTTCAGGATCATGATCCGAGCTGAAGGCAGTCGCCTAACCAACTGAGCCACCCAGCCACCCCAATCAGGATTTTTTTTTTAACTTTTAATTTAAATTCCAGTTAGTTAACAATACACTTAATATTAGTTTCAGGAACAAGAGAATAATCAAACCCAAATGTCTGCCATCTGGTTCCACTCCGGTTTAGAATTAATGGCGGTCCCCCTTACAACATTCCTGACCAGTGTCGTCCTCCTCTGCTTGGAAAGCTCAGAATTTCTGTTTTCCCTGTAAGCAAGGCAGTGCCCCGAAGAGCAGAAATGCTGATAAAAATCCATAGACGTTTATAAGGAAATAACGCAGAAGTTTAGAAACCAGCACTGCTGGATTTGCGAACTTTTAATCTTTTCATTTGTCATGCCATTTAATCCATATTTTAAAAGAAAAATGCCACAATATAGAATAACAGGCACTGACTGGCCTGAAAGAGCCCAGGAAAATCTGGTTTAAGGTTTTTCTAGGAGTTGAGCCAAGAACATTTTTCTTTCTACCTTTTGATCTGTTGAAAGATACACAAGATACTTGGATGCCTTGAGGACACAGATGCCAATATGGAAATAAACTCTGACAAGTTGTCTTGCAGAGGGAGCCAGGGTTCAGAGAAGGGATTGGTGTAAGGGCAGGAGCTGGAACTTTTTTGTCTATTGCCTGATCTCAAACCCATCTTTGTACTCTTTCTGTGAATGATTCTGTCTCTTTCAAGTTTGAGTGGGTTTGGGGGAAACTGAGGTAACACAGTTGCTGCCTGTGATTTCAATCCCTCCTCTTAAACTCCCCCTTCCCCTCCCAGCTTCTGATAGTGGAGGCTACATACCACTCTCCCTCCTGCAAAGAAACCTTCATCTGGGGCTGCTGCAGAGGGGAAGGAAGCTAGAGGACACCAAGAGCAGGAGAAGCTTTTATACCAAGACGATTCTATGTAAATACCTAAATGCCAGAGGTTGCTTCGAAGCACCAACACGAAGCTGGGGGGCAGAAAGGGAATATCTGAGAGGCCTCCAAGCCTCCCCTTGCTGTGGGACTCACACAAGCACAGGAGGGCCCTCTAGATATCTTTTGGATCCTTTAAGCATAGCAGAGCCACTTAGAAACTTTTATTTCCAGAGGATTATGAGGATGGGCTCTGAATTCTCCCCTTGACATGCTCCTGGTAGGTGAGGTGGGGAGGGTTTCCTAATTCCAAGGACTATCAGGAAGAAACTGGCAGAGCATATTTGTGTATCAAAGTCTTGAACTCAGCTCCTGACCCTACCCTCCATCATTGCCCTACTTCAGGTGTCCTGTGGGTCCCTCCTACCCAGCCTGCCCAGTGTCTGGACCCCATATGGGTATCTGGCTTGTCCGGAGATGCAGGCTCCCACCTTCCTTCTGCCAGTTGCCTGAAAACATTGTAGGCACCTTTCTGGAGGCTGTGGTTTTAACATTAACTTTTGCCTGCTGTAAAATAGTTAGCAGGCCTGTGCTTGTCCCTGGGGGATTTATTTCTACCTTCTGCTTCCTGTGATCAGGGAGGGAACAGACTCTGGACATCTGGTATTCAAAGGCAGCCCCAGTATGGTCTGACACAGAATCCATCCTGGTCACTCTGACCTCTGGCTGGCCAAGGAACAGTGTGGATGGAGTGGAAGAGAGAAGACTTGAGTGCTGTCATCTCCTCTCTTGCCTACTGGCCTCAGGTGCATCCATATTAGAGCTGGGGGCAGAGGAGGAAGACAGATGATGATGCCTTCTCTCCTGCAGAGAGGCTTCTTCCACAACTTTCATACCACCTAACATGGTAGAGGGAAGAAGAGGGGACAGAGTGAGAAATGGAATTACCCATGTCCCCATAATATGGCTCAGCCTGATGTCCAGGCAGGAATGATAAAAAGGTGCTACCTCCTTCCTCAGAGCTGCTAGCCCACAGGTGTGTAACTTCTCCCAAATCTCAGCATTGTAGTAAGTGTGGTTCATAAACTTTTAGGTGACTATTATGGCCGTGGGTACGTTAGACCTTTCTTTGAATAACTGAAAGATAAATAAATTTCGATTTTCAGTGGCTTCCCCAAACACTTGAATTAATGAGTTTTTTTTGGAATGCCCTTTTTCGGTCTGCCAGTTGATTATTATTTTCAGAGGACACTAATGACAGCCCGGGCGTGATGTCTACAAAGCCCTACATTAAGGCAGCTTGCATTGCAAACCTGCCATTCAGGTAATGACTGTTGCCCTCTGGAAAAACAAGCTGGGCCTCATGAGAGGAAGGCCATATGGTAATGCCTTGATACTCGAGAAGGGTGGGAGGCCCAGTCATAGGAGTTGACTTGGTGGAAATGGGCCAGGGTCATGGATGACTTTATGCAGTTTTTGTTGAGTGTGGGAGAAAATTTCAAAAGGATAGAAAGAGCTTTACTGGAGAGACATGCTTTCTTTTTGTATTGCAGCTCCAGTCAGTTTCCTTATCACAACACCAAGAAAGGTATAATTATTATGACTACTTACTATGTGTATGGGTGACAGGAATTACAGTTGGGCAAAGGGACGGTTTTGTGCATTTTAATATCCTTCTCAGAAATTCTGACCTCATGATCTTCCTTATTTTGTCTTCCTAATCATGACTGGCTTCAGAGCAGACATGTGTCAGAAGCTTAATAAATGTGTCCCGATTGGTTCTTAATTCCAACTCATTTGTGAATTTCTTGAAAACAAAGAATGGTAAAATTAATAACCATAATGGAAGCAGCCAGGTCAAGCTGGTGTGTGTGGAACGGGACATAATTTCACAGAGTTATTTTTGTTTGTCTTAAAACTTCAGCCATTGTTTAGTTCACTGAATAATAAAATGGTATTGAAGAGAATTGAGGAAGAATTTTATAGGTGAATACTCCTATGTAAATAGTGGTGTACTTTTTAGTGCTATGTTAGAAGCATGATGGACAACTTCTGACAGGTGTTTTCACCCTCTCCAATAAGTCTGGTTAGTGGTGAAATTTTCATGTCATGTACTCATGCAGTGAGACCAGGAATAATCTGGGACAAAGTGATCAGTCTCCTTGGTTTCCTGACTTCATTCTGATTTCCACTCTTGACCAGAACCAAGAAACCCCTTCTTGAAGGCTTTCCTTAATCAGGGAGCACTCTTGCAAGTTTCTCTTGCCTTGAGCAAAACGGTGCAAATTAGATTCTAATGATGCCACCTTTCCTACTGTATTTTTCTTCCAGTTCAATCTACACCAAATCTATTGAGACTGGCTTGTGGATAAGACACTCAGTCTAGGGGATTTATCAATGGTTAATGAGTTGAACTCATCTTGCTACTTAAAGTGTGGTTTCTGGATCAAGAGGTTCAGCATCATCGGGTAGCTTGTGAGTAATGCAGATTCTTGGACCTCCAACCCAGACCTACTAGAAACCCAGAATCTGCAATTTTAACATGATCATCAGATTTAATATATATGTGTGTGTGTGTGTGTGTGTGTGTGTGTGTACACAGATACACACACATTAAGTTTTCAGAAGCACTGATAAACATGTAAGTCTTGGGATTAGATGTTGACCCCAAACTACTGCTTCCCAGAATGTTGGAAATGATAAATTGACACTTTCACAATATTTTTGTGATGACACTCTGGACAAAATATTTCTAATTTATGACTCTGGAGCATATTTTGTGTAACTATGGCTCATCCATCATTATGATCTTCTCTTTGTCCTTCTTTTCCTTTCTTATTCTCTGAGTGTAAGGGGGAGATAACTCTGATAGAAATGAGTGTAAGGTCTAACTGGACAGACTAAGGGGCGAGGTCCTATAGTTTTGGAATTTGTTAATCCCTTCCCTGGTGTTGACCTCTGGGCACAGAGGATCTAATGCTTAGGTTTGGGTAATGGGAAGGTAGCTTTTAGTCATAAAAGCCTGTCCCTCTCTAGTCCTGAGTGCGTATTTCTGATTCCTTTGTATTATTCTAGTAGAGTATACATTCAGATTTCACACTACATTCTGGACTCTCACCTTAGATAAAGATCGTCAGCAAGAGTTCATAAGAACGTGTTGCCTGTGTTAATCTTCATTATTTTAAATACATTTTTGTTTTGTCTCTAAGAAAAATTAAAATCCCCATTGAGAGCCTGTGGACACTACTGTCTGCTCTGTGATGAAGATGTGATTGTTTTGAATTCCAGAGCAGTCTCAAGTGCCCCTTCTCCTCATTACTTTTCCCCTGAGCTGTAAGTTGTTTAGATAATTTGGTGGACACAGAGGGTTACCAGGCCACCCAATTTCTGACCCCCACTTTTATTTTTTTTAATGCTTCTTACTTTTATTTTGTGTGTGTGTGACACCCAGTGCTCCATGCAATCTGTGCCCTCCTTAATACCCATTACCGGGCTAACCCACCCACCCCCCTTCCCTCTAAAACCCTCAGTTTGTTTTTCAGAGTCCATAGTCTCTCATGGTTTATCTACCCCTCTGATTCCCATCCCCCCTTCATTTTTCCCTTCCTTCTCCTAATGTACTCCATGCTATTTCTTATGTTCAACAAATAAGTGAAACCATATAATTGACTTTCTTTACTTGAATTATTTCACTTAGCATCATCTCTTCCAGTCCCATCCATGTTGATGCAAAATTTGGGTATTCATCCTTTCTGATGGCTGATTAATTTTCCATTGTATATATGTACCACATCTTCTTTCATCTTCTTTATCCATTTGTCTGTTGAAGGGCATCTCGGCTCTTCTATAGTTCGGCTGTTGTTGGCATTGCTGCTCTGAACATCGGGGTGCATGTGGCCCTTCTTTTCACTACAACTGTATCTTGGGTTAAATGCCCAGTAGTGCAATTGCTGGGTCATAGGGTAGCTCTATTTTCCTATATTCTATATTCCTCTATTTATCTATATTCCTCTATTTTTGAGGAACCTCCACACTGTTTTTCAAAGTGGCTGTACAACCTTGCATTCCCACCAACAGTGTAAGAGTCTTCCCCTTTCTCCACAACCTCTCCAACATTTGTTGTTTCTTGCTTTGTCAAGTTTTGCCATTCTAACTGGTGTAAGGTGGTATTTCACCTTTTCAAATTTTGATTTGAATTTCCCTGATGGCTAATGATGATGAACATTTATCCATGTGTCCGTTAGCCATTTGTATGTCTTCTTTGGAGAAGTGCCTGTTCATGTCTTCTGCCCGTTGTGTATGCATACTTTAAAACTAGCAAAAATTGGCATAGAGTTTTTTTCAGTGACTCATAATTTTATTAGATGGTTTCTAATTTAAATTTTAAAGAGTTTTGGTGCATAGGACAGTCCAAGTACTGGTATAACAAACACACACACACACACACACACACACACACACAGACACAGACACATACACAGACACATATACTCAAGAGTTTTTCAGTAAAACTCCCAATTTAGGTCAGATCATGAAGTATATCAGAGGCACTGTCATCTTTTCCTTTCTGCATGACCTCACTGCAAATATATTTTAGAAATGCACTCATCCTCTTCAGAAATAAGGTGACATATAGATGTTGTGATAGCATAAATGAGATGGTGAATGACTCGCCCACATGGGAATGATCTCAGTCATGTAGTGAGGAAGAGAAACCAACATTGTTTTGATATACAAATAACCAACAAAACACTTCAGAGGGTGTATACAAACACCAAAAATCTTGAAAGCATTTATTGCTATAATAGTATACTAAAGAGACATGCCTAGAATGAATGGACAATGGTCAAGGGTCATAATGACTTAAAAAGTTAAAAGTTATAACTAAGAGCTACCTGATAATCATGATCATCTTAATTTGTAAGAGGCCTTATAGTTTCTAAGGGAAGGAGAACATTGCTCGCCTACATTGAAAACAGATCACCTTTCAGTGAAGCTCTTGATCTGCGTGATACTTACCATTAGCATATTTATAGAGAAGTTGTTAATGTCCCTGGAATGGGGAACTTAAAGACAGAGTCAGAAGGAATCAAAACTCAAAGATAAGAAGAAGGAGAATTTACGTGGGCATTCTGGTGTGCTTGAGGGAAGAGCAGAGGATGTCCCTGCTTTTTGGGTTGGAGTTACACTGCTTGGTCCCCATTGTGAAGAGGCAGAGAGGAGAGCTGTAAACATACATACATGGGCAATGGCTTTACTCTCTGCTGTCTCTGGAGAGTGAGAATTTTGACTTTTCTCTTAGATGCTTTGGTGTTTCATCTATGGTTATTGGACCAGGACTTCCATACAGATCAATTTCACTGTTAAAATGACTAAAATCCTGGTTTAAATGTTGAGACCAGACTTAAATGAGCAATTGTCATGGAACAAATAATGGTCTCTTATTTTAAATACTGTGTTTTGTTATCCATGGTCATGTGAAAAACTTCTCCCAAACTTACTGGCTTAAAACAACAACCATTTTATTTGTTTGTAATTTTGTGGTTCAGAATTTCAGATTCAGAATATTGGGGCTGACTTATCTCTGCTCCATGATGTCTGGGGCCTCAGCCTGTTTGGCTTGAATGGCTGGAAACCAGCTGGAATGGTTGGAGCAGAGTCATACATCTGGACCATCAGTTATGACTCTTGGCTGTGTTCCTCAGTTTTCCATGTGGCCTCTCTGTGAGGCTAGCTTAGACCTCCTCACAGTGTGGTACTATCAGGGTAAATGAACTTCTCATATGGCAGCTGGCTTCCTAGAGGGAAATTCTAAGAAGATATAAGCCTCATGTGTAAGCATTTATTAAATCTCTGCTTGTGTCTTGCTTGTTGATATTCCATTGGCCAAATCAAGCCACATGGTCAAGCTCAGAATCTATGTGGGAAAGACTACAGAAAGGCCTGAGACCTGGTGGTGTGGGTTCACTGGGGCCACCAGTATCCACTACATAGCCAGAAAATGATGCTACTATTTAGTATCCATGTTCTATTGTGAAAGGCTAGAGAAGTGTATATGTAACTATGGTATGGTGTTGCTTAATGTCCATAAAATGTATTTTTAGAATTATGTTATTTTTAATTCCAAAGAAATGGTATGCTGTATTATTTGATACAATGTAAACCTTAAGAAATCTCCATGCTATGTAAAGCTATCATTAAATAATTTACATATATATATATTTAAAGATTTCATTTATTTATTTGACAGAGAGATCACAGGTAGGCAGAGAGGCAGGCAGAAAGAGAGATGGAGAAGCAGGCTCCCTACCGAGCAGAGAACCTGATGTGGGGCTCGATCCCAGGATCCTGGGATTATGACCTGAGCCAAAGGCAGAGGCTTTAACCCACTGAGCCACCCAGACACCTCTAAATAATTTATATTTAAGATCATCTGTATAGAAAATAAAAATATTTAAACTTTAGTACCTATTGCACAGGCTTACTTTTCTCTGGCAATTATTACCATTTTTACAAATTGGTTCCCTTAAAAGCTCATACCTTAATTATTTTGGTTTTTCAATTTTTCATACATTTAGAGTTATTATTTTTAATTTGCTATGAGTTTTAAAAATTATATGGTGCTTTTTTTCAATTCTGATGTTTCCATATGTCAGGGATGCTACATATAGGTAAGAATGAGATATGAGTCCCAGGAGAGCTGGGCTAACTTTTCTAGACTTTAGCTTCTTCATCTTTTTAACAAGAAGGTTCAATCAATTGATTGCTGTTTTCTTCTAATGCTGCTATTTTTTTTTTTTTGGCCTCCATGCGATGCCTGATTAACTTGATTATTAGAGAAATGTAAAATGTGCATTTGGGAAATACTAAAATAATCTGATATTACCTTAAGGAAAGATTTACTTAGGTGTTCCTAAAAATTAAATTTTTTAGTCACTTGGCTTAGGGATGTTTTCCCCATGAATCTCTTACCTGCATATGTTACTATTTTGCTTTGCTATTAAAAAAAAAGTAAGATGATGAACATTTTTTCATGCGTCTGATAGCCATTTGTATGTCTTCATTGGAGAAGTGTCTGTTCATGTCTTCTGCCCATTTTTTGACATGATTATCTGTTTTGTGTGTTTTGAGTTTGAGAAGTTCTTTATAGATCCTGGATATCAGCCTTTTGTCTGGGTATTTACCCCAAAGATACAGACGTAGTGAAAAGAAGGGCCATCTGTACTCCAATGTTCATAGCAGTAATGGCCAAGATTGCCAAGCTGTGGAAAGAACCAAGATGCCCTTCAACGGATGAATGGATAAGGAAGATGTGGTCCATATACACTATGGAGTATTACGCCTCCATCAGAAATGATGAATACCCAACTTTTTTATCAACATGGACAGGACTGGAAGAGATTATGCTGAGTGAAATAAGTCAAGCAGAGAAAGTCAATTATCATATGGTTTCACTTTTTTGTGGAGCATAAGAAATAACATGGAGGACATGGGGAAATGGAGAGAAGAAGGGAGCTGAGGGAAATTGGAGGGGGAGATGAACCATGAGAGACTATGGACTCTGAAAAACAATCTGAGGGTTTTGAAGGGGCGGGGGGTGGGAGGTTGGGGGAGCCTGGTGGTAGGTATTAGAGAGGGCACGGATTGCATGGAGCACTGGGTGTGGTGCAAAAACAATGAATTCTGTTACACTGAAAAGAAATTAAATTAAAAAAAAAAGAGGTAAAGGAAATGAAGAGGCTAAAATAACATGGCAAATTTTTATCATAGAAATGCATTACAGGAGCATAACACCTTGGGAAAATATTTGATTAAGCAACTGAAAGGGATTTTACTAAGATTAGGTGGAAGTAATTTGCGGAGTTTTGTGGAATACATTTCAGTATTTGTCTTACCTCTAAGTTTTTATTCAGCTGTCCTTCTGGAAGGAACTTCCAGTCTGGTAAAATGAAAGTCTTATCTTCACAAGCATTTGGAAGCTTTTACTTTCCAATTAGCTGTCATTCATTCTTACAACAGTATTAAACAATTAGTAATATGGGAAAAATACAAATATAGAAGCACACACCTGAAGCTACTTGAGAAGCAATAGGTTCTCAAATTTGTCTATATGTTGTAATTATTTGGGGATCTTTCAAATGTATTTGCCTGGGTCCTGACCTTCAAAAACCATGATTTAATTGATCCATCATGACCTGGCCATTAGAATTTTTAAATCTCCCAGGAGATCCTGAAATGCAGCTGAGTTTGAGGACCTCTGCCCTAAAGAAATTTTCTGGGATCTCTTTCTCTTATCATTTTTTCCTATGGTCCTTGCCATCTTATCAACTTTATGACCTCTTCCCCCGCTGTACAATTGCTACATTCCTCAATAATAAATTTTTATAAGTTTAGTTCTTAATTTCACGCATCATTAACAGGGTAGGTGTATAAAAGCATTAATGGAAAAATAAACATTAAGTAAAGGCATGTATTTGATTGGCTGGGCATCCATTAGATGGATCAATCCACTCAACCATGTTATGGTACTGTTGGAAAATATGTTGCCATAAATATTAAATTCTGAAGCAGTACTTTATATTTCTCTGGGTTAGCCAACTATTTGTTTAGTTGGGTCTTGGGTAATAGAATAGGTGCTATTTGCTTAAAGTGTTTCTAGAATGAAAACAATGTAACTTATTACTAACTGCTTTATGTGGTTTGGGTGTGTGTTGGTCAAAACCAAATACAAATGAAAACGTTTGTGGTTAGTAACTCACCAAAACATGTAGGCACTAATCAATTTGCAATGTGTATTTTGAAATATTTTCGAGGTGATTTAGATGCAGGGGAGAAGTTATTCTGTGTTGCCTCGCATGCAATTGTCTTTTTTTCTTAAAGATTTATTTATTTTAGAGAGAGAGAGAGAGAGAGAGAAAGAGAGAGAGAGCAGGGGGAGGGGTAGAGGGAGAAGAAGAGAGAGAGAATCTCTAGCAGACTCCATGCTAAACATGGGGCCTGACATGGGGCTCGATCCCACAACTCTGAGACCATAACCTGAGCTGAAATGAAGAGTCAGATGCTCAACCAGCCGAGCCACTCAGGTGCTCCACCTCTTTATTCAGGCAAATTGTTTAATTTTTCTGCTTTCTCTACTTAGTGAAATAGAGATGGTATGGCCTAAAAAATTCATATATTAAAATCTTAATCTTAATTAAATCTTAATTAAAATCTTAACCCCTACATGTGATGGTTTTAGTAGGTGAGACATTTGGAAGGTGCTTAGGTCATGATAATAGAGCCCTCATGAATGGGTTTTCTTACAAAAGAGACCCCAAGATCTCCCTGGCTTCTTCTCCCATTCAAGGACACAAGCTGTGAGCCAGGATGAAAGCCTTCACCAGAGGCTTTAAGTAACTATAACCAGAGTTATAGTTACTTAAATGGGCTGAGGCAAGAGCAATTAATTATTACTAGGGTGACCAAACACCCCAGTTTGCCTAGGACTGAGGGGTTTCCTGGGCAAACTGGGATGAATTGATCACCTTAATCAATACAGTGAAAATTAATAACACGTTAAGGATATTTATCCCCTTGACTGAAAAGTTATTCATTATGTTATGATTTCCTGTTACCAAATCATATATAAATTATGATGGTAAATGGAAGATTAGTGATTATTTTCTGGGCATAGTATTGTAACTTTCCCTTCAGCTTATCATATTTTTTTAAATGTACTTCAAAAGATTTTGCTAGCAATGCTCAAACTTCACCTTGAGAAAATATGTACATTTAATGCATAATTTCTAGATTTTAAGAAGGAGATAATAATGTCTAAAATTGCAGAGTAAATTGGTGCTAAAATGGAAACAATTTAATTTTTAGATCTGCCTTAAGATTCTAGTATCTCATTAATGTAAGGAAGTTCTTGTAGTGAAGTGAAATAGAAAAAGAGAAATAATGGAGTCTAATACGGGTCTCCTCTTGTACCTCAAAACATCAAACTTCTCCACAGACAAATACTGCACAAAGAAAACTCACTAAAGTTGTTGGTGCATTGGTTATTTTTGAGATTCTCTGAAGTAACCACATAGTACAGATAAATTTATAATTATACTCCAGAGAACTAGTGTATTTCAGTGAAACCAATAACACATTTTTGCAATGATGTAATTATCTTGGGTTCCTTTTGCCTAATTTCAGATGGTATGGGTTGGTTTTCCATTCTTTGGGCATTAAGAATCAGAAACACTGATTAATTGCCTTAAAGGAAAGACCAATTCAGTTTTGACAGATGCTCAGTTCAGAAAACATCAAAAGCAATCCTTTCCAAGAAAGTATTAAAACACGGAGACAAAAGACAAATGGGGCATTGCCAATGTGTTAGATGATAACATTACACCATTTTAAGTTTAATAACTGTTAATGGACTTGAGAGAGCTGGATCTAGACTAGCAACAATCCAGTAAGTGTTTGAGTAAACGCCTTTAATGTTCTGGGCCTCAATTTATTTGTCTGTAAAATGGGAGAGTTTGACTAGCCTGTGCTTGTGGTCCCTTAAATTGTGAACAACCTATAATTCGGTATACAGCATTCTGATGAGGCCTTACCAGATATATGGATTTCTAGCTTCCTTTTCTCCAACATTCCTCCTCTGTCCCAGCCCTGGAACAGTGGCTCACACTGCTACAGTTTGAGAAAAATGCATCTTTTTGAGAGAACAGAGGTGCATAGTCTCTGTGCTTCAGCCCCTACTCCACCTCAACATAATACTCAGGATCCCAATATTTGCATTATGGGTCTTGGACAAGTCACTTCCCCTTTTAGGGGCTTAGTGTCTGTTTGTAATAAGGGTCCCCCCCACCGAATTCCCTTTTCTAGCTTTAGCTTTCTTTTAGGCCCTTAAGGTTATGTATGTATGTGAACTAGAATAATTTTTGGTCATCTCACATTCTCAGTGAAGATTTCCAGGCCTCCCCTCCTCTGTGTCTCCCCCCTTCCTGCTGGCAGAGGTCTGGAGAGCCTCATGAGCTACATCTTGTCCCTAGGTTGCATGGCTGCTAGGTAACAATTCTGCCCAGCGTTTGGCTGCTGTGGAATAGTTCCAAGCATTAAGGTCCCTTTCTTTCATGAACAGTACCCTGAGAATCCCTTGCTAGGATGAGACCTTGATATAAAAATGACATGAATATGATGTGATATAAACAGAGACATGATGCAGCTGACATAGCATTTTATTGGCTACAAAACAGATATGTAGTGATGGCAATCTGAAGATTGTAGTAGGAAAGTAGAGCTTGAAAAAGCTCATGAACTCATAATTTGATTCAAAAAGTGCAGCAATATATTAAGATCATTATAGAATATCTGGTGAGATTGTTACAGAGGAAAAAAAAAAGATTCTGAGTTTGATAACTCCAAGGATATATCTTAGGACTCACCCAGTTGTGTCTGGGCAAGGATTTTCATTGGAGAAAAGTAGTTCTTACAATAGGCAGAAACTTTTACTGGCCTTAGGCACACTTTTGGATCTCATTCACTTGAGAAAGAATTATTCTTCCGTTGACACTCTCCTGTGTGATGGCCTTGATCTTTGGAGCTGAGGGAAAAAGCAATGAACAGGTCACTGCCATGCTTCTCCCACCATCTAAAATACTCATTTTTAGTTCCCTGCTCTCAGTACCTGAAGCTTCTCTGTCCCTTCCAAAATGATCACTCAGCAATATGGTGGGCTTTGCTGGAGTGAAGAGATCTCACCAAGGAGGGTTTTTCCTCTCACCCTCCAGGAAATGAGGGTGTGTGAATAGTGTTATCTTCTAGAGGCCAAGACGGGCATCCTAGGCTTGCTTGATACAGAATCTAGGCTCTGAGTACCTACTCTTAAGGAGGTCTTCCTGCTTATGGAGGCTTTGTTGCACTTGTATCATAGATTCTGTGAGCTAACAGAGAACTAAATGCCATTCTGGGCACATCATTTAAACATCTAGAAAGCATGAAGGATGGGTGAGAGGCCAGGGATATTTATCATTTCGAAGTTATGGTTTATTTGAATATGTGTTTTGTCGACATACCAGGACACTGATTCAGACCAAAGGGAAGACTTGACATTAAGAGAGATACAGGGAGAACTTTGTTAAAATCAAACTTTCCAACAGTAGATTGGGCCACTCCTTCAAGTAATGGGTTCCCCGTTCCTGGACATGTGTAAGGAGAGACTGAAGGATCGATCATTTGTTGATATCTTATAGAGGGGTAGCAGTTAGACAAGCTGCCCTTGATGGTGCCTGGAACCCTGATTCTCTGAATCTCTAATGCCTTAGAACATTTTTACCACAAACTAATCAGAAAAGTGCCATTTGTCCCAGCCTGTGGTTTCTTAGAACTTTTCTGTGAGACCTTAAAGAAAATCTCAGATAGTAGGGTTCCTAAGTCAAAGACACTGGATGACACCGAGTTAAGCAAAGTAAAACTTTTGATGTTTCTTTGTCTTTCCTGTTCCTTTTCTTCCTCACAGCAGTGAGGTGGCTGGTCCATCTTTAACTTACTGAAATGCATGACTGTTCATGAAGATGATGGTAGAACCTAGTATTTCAACCATTTCTGTCCATGGAACATATCTTTTGTAATACACAAAGTCTTATGGAACACTAATGTTCAACAAAATGTAGTTTGGGAAATTATGTGAAATTGTTTTCTTGTAATCTCCTAGGAGTTTAGTAAACAGACTCTATAACTTAACAGAGATCTAATAGTATGAATGATCATTGCTATCTGCTTTACTGCTGGCAGAGAACTTGCATATATATTATTGAAGACAACACTGAGAGCACGCTTTTTTCTTTTTTATCTACTTTAAGTTAATTAAAAATTCCTGGACATCTGCAAGTAAAATAAAAATCGAACACGGGATACTTGGGAGTACACTAAGGATTATGAGTACTATAGATGATGTGAGTACTATAGAATGAATAAACATGTTGATTCATTTTTAAAAAGTAGATTCCAACAACGAAAGAAATTTTTTTTACCTTCCACACTTGACTTTGATTCCTCCATTGTCCTATAAAAATGATAAGAGTTACAGCTCATTCTAGTGTTAGCAACAATCATAAAAACTCGTTAAGGTGAACTAACCTCCTTTGCCTGCTTGTAAATTCATAGCTCTTTAATAAGGATAATTGAGCTGTGTAGTCTCAAGGTCATGAGTTCATGGGAAACCCTTCCTGGATCCAGAAGGAAGTGAGTACCGCCTCCAACTGACCCTGGGGTCAAGGGAAGTCTGTCATACCACCTCCATTATTTCAGCTGGCTCCAGGCTTTGCCTCCACTGGGATCCTTTCCAGGATCTGGGTTTGAAGTCTGGAATCCCTGGGATTTTCAGACTGTTCAGGATTTGGTCTGACAGTCTTTTATTTATGTATATTTATTTATTTTATTTTGTTTTTTAAAGTTTATTTAAACAATCTCTACACTCAATGTGGGGTTTGAACTCATGACCCTAAGATTAAGAGCCACATGCTCTGCTGACTGAGCCAACCAGGTACCCCTATTTATGTATCTTTTAAAAAACTTTCTAACCCTTTCTCTTGGGTCATAGAATATATGTGCCCCCCTCCCCCCCTTTTTTTTTCTTCCTGGACAAGTTGGTCAGAAATACCAGATTGAAGAATCTAGATTTCTCAATTTCTTAGGACTCTTTTCCTGCTGTCAGGCTAAAATATTTCCTTCTGTTGTTGTTGTTGTTGTGTTGGTGGTGGTGGTGGTGGTGGTGTGTATGTGTTTAGCCAAAATTGTGTGCATTCCCTGTGGGAAACACTATAGCCAAACCTTCCTAGTTGTTTCTTTCTAGAGACTTTATTATATTAATTTTCACTATTGACCTCAAATCTTAGTGCTGTGGGAATAACAATTGATTAATTCATACTTGCTACTTAATGAAATTTAACCTGATCTAAATGTCCAGAAGAGGGGCGCCTGGGTGGTTCAGTGGGTTAAAGCCTCTGCTTTCGGCTCAGGTCATGATCCCAGGGTCCTGGGATCGAGCCCCGCTTTGGGCTCTCTGCTCAGCAGAGAGTCTGCTTCCTCCTATCTCTCTCTGCCTGCTTCTCTGCCTACTTGTGATCTCTGTCAAATAAATAAATAAAATCTTTAAAAAAAAATAAATGTCCAGAAGAAATTCAACATAAACCTTTCTTTCTCTAGAATGAGGATTGCTAACAGAACCCTGAGGTATATGAATGCACCCGCAAAAACTTGATGCTCTTTCCATCTTCCTCCCCTGCCAGCCTTTGCCTTACCCCTCACTCTCTCCCTCCAGGAGCTGGTGGTAGGTGGCAATTTCCTTCTCTAGGTGGGTCTTGATGCCCAGGAGGACCTTGTATTCATTGTGCTGACGCTCCAGGTCATGGCGGAGCTGCATCAGTTCTTCCTCATAGTGGGAGATGACCCGTTGCATGTCCTGGAGCTGGCAGGAGTACCGAGACTGGGTCTCTGATAACATGTTCTCTAAAGCAGATTTCTGAAAGAGGAAACGATGTTTCTTCTATTAATTGACTGATGGCTTGATTGCTTCAAAATGTGGGCTTGTTGAGTAGTTACAATACACCAACCACTCTGCTAGGTGTCTTGGCGGCTCCTGGGATGCAAAGGTGGGCAGCTGGCCAACTTACAGGTTTGGGGCTTGGGCAGTGACAAGTGGACCAGAGTCAGGACTTTTGAAGCCCATTTTCTGGGCATTTCTTTGTGTTGGGGAGCTCTTGGCAACTTCGTTACATTCCTGCAGTGTTTGTTGTGTATGCTACTCATTTGGGATTGGGTGTATGCTGCCTTGCCCTGATCTGTTCCTCACCTCCTCATGCTTACATTTTGTCTGTACCCAGATGGAAAACTGCTGGGGGAAACAGTAACTGGACTGCTGTCTCTTTATATCTTCAGAGTAGGGTTTCAAGTAGGAGTCCTGGATAAAATAGCGCCTTGTTAAATTTGAATTTCAAATGAGCAATGAGTAATTTTTTAGTACAAGTATGTCCTAAAAATTGCCTCAGTATTGCATGGGACATACTTATAGTAAAAAAAAAAAAAAAAAAAAAGAAAAGAAAAACCAAATAAACAACAACAACAACAAAAACCTTTGTTTTGTATCTGAAATTCAGATTTAACTGGATGGCCTATATTTTAATTTGGTCAATCTGGCAACCATCGTCCCAAGCAATACTTGTTGATTATGGCAATGGTGACAACTTGTCATTACTGAGGAAATACTAAAAGCTGCACAGTGAAGTTGCTGCACTAGGGTACAGAGAACTGAGTTCAAGTCCCTGTTCTGTTTGGATTTCCCACTTGCCTTTCTGGCGCATGTAATTTTAACCTTCAGGAGAAACTCATAACTGTGCTGGGTACTCTCCCTTGATGATGGCTGCTGACTTTCAGGGGGGCACTTCATGTTGCCTGGCCTGCGCTCATTACTCTCCTGTTCTCCCAGAGGGCTACTGCATTCCTTCTCCTCTGTCCTCAGACGCCCTTTTCCCTCCCCTTTTTCTAAGCCCATGGCCTTGCTTCCTGTGTTACGGAGGAAATCAAAGCCATCAGGAGACAATTCCCACAAGCTCCCACCATTAAGTCCACCCACATACGTGAACCTGGGTCCAGGTTCTTGTTTCCCTCCTGTTCCTGTGCATGAGCTGTCTGTGCTCCAGTCATTTTAGCAACTGCGTGCCTTCTTGCATCATTCATATTTTCCTCTCTACCAGATTCTTCCCATCGGCTTTCAAATAGAATAATTTCTCCCACTTTAAAATATTTCACTCTTGAATCCATATCCACCTTCAGTTGTCATCCAGTTTCTCTGCTCTCCTTCACCTACAGCAAAGCTCCTCAAAGAGTTGTCCATACCTGCTGTTCCAAATTCCTCTGGACCTCCCTCCAGGGACCAAGATACAGAGTCTGACTCCCATCATTACCCCAAGGGTCTCCTCTTCCCTTCCCTCTTCTCATCTTTCTTCTCTTGGTACGCTCACTACAGAAACATTGGCTTCCCTGCTCTTCCTCCAACCCATCTGAAACACCCATGCCTCAGGAATTTTGCGTTTATTGTCCCCTCCCCCTGGAATCCCCTCTCTCTAGCCACATAATGCACTTCTTTACCACTTCTAGGTTTTTGCTCAACTGTCATCTCGACAGTAAAAACCTTTCCTGACCACCTTGTTTAAAATGCAGCTCTGCACTCCAGCATGCCTGACTTCCCCACTCCATGTTCCATTTCTTGGTAGCCCTTTTCTCCATCTCACATATTATATATTTTGATGATCTATCATCCACCCTAGAATGTAAATTCCCTTATTATAAAATCCTTAGTACTTAGAATAATGTCAGATAGTAGAATGCATGAAAATGAATGTAAATGTCTTGCTGACCTCACAGGGTTGTTGTGAAATACTGTATGTCCAAATGTTTTGAAAACCATAAAACACTGTAATTATTTCTGTGCTCATTATTATCACCTTGGCAGTGTACATTTTAAATGTCTGTTCACTATCACTTATTCCTAAAGCATAACAGTAATTTACCATGTGTACCTGGCAACAGAATGAACCAATTACTTCTCAAGATCAATGTCAGAGTAGCACTTGGAAATAATATTGATGAATGATTAGAAGCTTCAGATAGGCTACAAAGGGAATCAAATCATAGATATCATTTAATGAATTTTGAGTGCTTGTGACACTCATACAGAGCATTTTACTAAAAACCATGAAAAGTATAGAAATGATTTAGATATAAGAATTTATAATTTACTGGGTGATAAACCATCTACATGATGGACAGAGCAGTACTTTGGAGTCAGCTGGCCTGGATTTGCCACCAATTCATGTTGACACCAGAATTTTTTTGTATTGGGGTCTCAGGGGGCAGCCTGGTTGTAAGTGGGGAGAGCACTGGTAGCAATTATGAGGGCCTACTAGACCCTCACACCTTTTCCTAAACACCAGCTGGCTTTGCCGCTGGCCACTTACTATCTCTGTGACCTTGGCCAAATTTACTTAACTGTCTAGAGCTTTGGTTTCCTCATCCCTAAAGTAAGAACACAAAGACCTACCTGGAAAGGCTAAAGTGAGGTTTGATGGCAGTTAACATTAATGAACCCCCTGGCACACAATGTGGCACATTGTGGACACCTCAATAAATGACAGCACTTATTATCTTTCTCACCACGAACAGTTTGGATGAGAAGTGGGAACTCCCAAGGGAGTTGGGGAGAGGAACCCAGGAGAGATGTCAAGAGAGGCTTCATGGAGGAGGTGGTACCTGACCCTATCTCAGACTCACCCTGTTGCGCTGTGCCTGCAGGTCTATCTCCAGGGCCTGGAAAGTGCGCTTCAGCTCATGGATGTCACTTTGGCTGCTCTGCACAGCTGCTGGGCTGGCCACCTCCTGGGCCATGGCAGCTGACTAGGAGACCAAGAGAAGGAGAGAGGCATTGGCATTGGGACCACATGGCAATGGAAACTTTGGGAAGTTTGAACTCCTTTCCTTTACCTGCTCTTTATACCAAGTGTCCAGGTCTTGATGCTTCTTCTTTATTATATACTCATATTCCTGCCTCATATCCTCCAGGACCTTGATCAGATCTTCTCCTGGGGTTGTATCCACCTTCACACTGACCTTGAAGTCATTTGGTACATGATGCTCCTCCATTTCCTGTTTAATAACAGAAAGAAAACGAATTGGCTGTGATAATCAGAAGGCCAGAGGTGTGTTGATTGACAGCAGTTAACAGATCTTTTAAAAATTCAGCTTTTGTGGTTGTTTTGCTTTTACTGGTGTGGTTTGGTTTCTCAGTTATTTGTTGATGGCAAAACACTGTATGTTTTTTTCTTTTGTAAGTTTATAAAGTAAAAAAAATCACACTAGATAGGTATAAAATGACCTCTGTGATTACTGACTTAATCCCTGGTTGAAAATGTTTCACAAAGAATTATGCTTCCGTAGCATGTAAAGTACTCCGGCACATGTTCATGGGTGAAGTGGTGGCACAATTCAACAGTTGAACATTTTAGGTTAGAGGCCAAAGCTTTTGGGAGGCAGTTCAGCAACCCAAAGCCAAAAAGTATAAAGACTTTTAATATCTTGTCAATGCATTATGACTCTGTAGGGCTGACACCCATAGGATGTCATGAAAATCAAGAGGGGCGCTTGGGTGGCTCAGTTGGTTAAGTGTCTGCCTTTGGCTCAGGTCATGCTCCTGGAGTCCTGGGATTGAGCCCCAAGTGGAGGGGGGGTGGTCCCTGCTCAGCAGGGAGCCTACTTCTCCCTCTCCTTCCTGCTCATGCTCTCTCTCTCTCTCTGTCTCTGTTGCTATTTCTGTTTCTCTCTCAAATAAAATCTTAAAAAAAAAGAAAATCAAGAAACCATAGGAAAAGTATAATTAACAATCACTGTCTAACCAACTGTTCAGAATTGAGGTTCTTTGATGTTCATAAGTAATTTTATTTGCCTAAAACGGGGATTGCTTTTCTCTTACTGCATCAGAGTTTCAGGGAATTTAGATTGATGGTACCTTTTTCAAAGTCAGTTAAATGCTTATGGAAATTAAGGTTCTTCTTCTCCTCCTCCTCCTCCTCCTTCTTCCTTTTTAAGATTCTTCATTTTTGCCACTAGTTTTATTTACCTTGGTTAGTGGCAAATTCTCTTTATTCTACTGTCTCCCAATTTGCTGCACATTGGGTCAATGAAGGAAGTTCAATCTCATGCATTTATTCTTGCAGTATCATATTCATAAACTAGTCTAAGTAAACATTAGCAAATGTTGATTAGCATTAGTTGATTAGCAAAATTGTTGACTAATTCATCATTAATTTTGATCATATTTTGGCTATTGGATTTGACACTGTATAGATAACCTTGAAGATGGAAAAATTAGATGTTTATATGGTTCCTTATAATTACTTAGGTTGAAGGAAACTAAGACTGACATTTAGATGGTTGTTTCTTCTGGGCTATTGAATCATCTGAAGGTACAGATTAAGAGCTGTGCTGGTTACCAGGAGCTCCTGGGGAGTCCTACCTGCTCATGTCGCTTCTTCATAAGGATGAGCTCTTTCCTCATCCCCTCAACCTCCTGTTCCAGATCTGTTGTAACAATGGTCAGATCATCTAAGCTCTTTCGGAGACCTTCAACTTCAATTTCCAGATCTTTCTTGAAGGAGTGTTCATTTTCATACCTTTGGTTGGAAGGAAGAGAAGAATACACCTGTTGTTGGAAGGCCATGGCCTTGTAAGGATTCGCCTTACTTTAGAGATGAAATTTGTACTTTTTAGGTTAGGGGCAAATGAACACATCATGAATCCCTCATATGTCTGTTTCACGCAGGTTTTCCTTTTCTTTTCTTTTTTACTAGTAGGACAAATGAAAAAAATCATTTGTCAACTTTATCGTTTTTATTTTGACCATAACAGGCTTTTATCATGAATTGAGAAGAGTACCATGCCAGCAAATTTTGTGGTCAGGCCCTCCTCTTCCCCACAACAATGCTTTCCTAGTGCTGCAAATGGAAAGGAGGTAGAAATATGGACATTAATCCATAACACAGACACTGCTGATAGCCCACTGGAAGATGATTTGCTCATAAATTACCTTGAGTTTGTTTTTCAATATGTTACAAGTGAATAAATTACAGCCATCATTTATACTCTTGACAGTGTAAGTAAATGATTTCTCCTCCTCCTTTCTTCTTTATTATTATTATTATTTTTGACTTATTTTTATTTTTTTTTCAGCATAACAGTATTCCTTGTTTTTGCACCACACCCAGTGCTCCATGCAATCCGTGTCCTCTCCAATACCCACCACCTGGTTCCCCCAACCTCCCACCCCCTGCCCCTTCAAAACCCTCAGATTGTTTTTCAGAGTCCATAGTCTCTCATGGTTCACCTCCCCTTCCAATTTCCCCCAACTCCCTTCTCCTCTCTAACTCCCCTTGTCCTCCATGTTATTTGTTATGCTCTAAAATAAGTGAAACCATATGATTTTCTGATGGTGACTCAATGTTGTTGTTGTTTTTAATTAGAGAGGACTGTTTACTAATAAACAGTCATATGCCCATTGCTTAGACTTACTAACTGTTAAAATTTTGCTTCATCTCTATTTTGTATTTTAAACTAAATTATAGACATTATGACATTTTCCCCCTAAATACTTAGGGATACATTGTTAAAAATTTTTTTTTTGTTAAGAATGAAGCAAAATGGGGACACCTGGGTGGCTCAGTTGGTTAAGCGTCTGACTCTTGGTTTTGGCTTGGGTCATGATCTCAGTGTCCTGAGACCAAGCCCCATGTTGGGCTCTGTGCTCACTGTGGAGTCTACTTAGGATTCTTACTTTTCCTCTCCCTCTGAATTTCCCTCCATGTGCTCTCTCTCTCTCAAATAAGTAAATAAATCTTAAAAAAAAAAGAAGCAAAATGTTAACAGCTGTTAAATCTAAGTGATGGACATACTTTTAACTATGGAGAACAAACTGATGATTACCTGAGGGGAAATGGGTAGGGGCTGGGGGAAAGAGGTGATGGGGATTAAGGAGTGTACTTGTGATGAGCACTGGGTGATGTATGCAAGTGCTGAATCACTATATTGTACACCTGACAGGTGTAACAACACACAAATAATAACACTGTATGTTAACTATACTGGAATTAAAATAAAATAAGAAAAAAATAAAAACAGGAGTTTTCTAAATAAGCATAATAACATTATCACCCCTAAAGAGCTGATAATAACTCTTCAAAATCATCTAATGCTTGGTTCGTATTCAAATTTCCCCATGCTATAAGGTGTATTTGTATTTTATATCTAGTTTGTTTAAAGTAGGGTCCAGTCAAGTATTTGTTCATATTATGCTTTTTGATTATATTTTTTAAAGATATTACATGTGGCTAATGGTGAAATAAGTTTTTCTTTAGCAAAATAAAAACAAGAGGAACCCCCAAAACAAAGCAAAAGAAAAACAGCAAATGAAAACTGCCTACAATAGGGTGAGGAAGCAACTTACTTGAGGCCAAAGTCATCCACTGCCATCCTGGCATTGTCAATGAGAAGAATGATCTGAGCATTCGTCATCTTACCATCCATGATCTGTAAAACACATATCAAGAGTCATTTAAGTCAGACACACTCCCATGGGAGAGCTGCATTTCCAAAGACTGTATTTCCTGGGTATATGACTTCTTAGCATAGCTGACTTCTTTTCTGGCAGTGGAACAACAAATAATCAAACCAGTAAATGCTGAGCACTTACTAGGTACAAAGCATCATAATGGTTTTTAAAGTAAGAACGTGGTCTGCAGCCACTTCACTGTCTTTCTTCACATTCAGTTTGACAGGCTAGGATTGATGGTAATGCTGAAAGAATGACATTGGAAGAGGAAAGAGAATCATCGTTCAAAGGGCCTTCTGGCTTTCTAGTGCTGTGCACATATCTTACTGTTTTGTTTCAAGTCACCCACGTCTGATGATGTTATAAGAGTTTTAAGTTCTAGTTCTATTTTTATTGTGACTATTAGTTTGGCTCCCTTCAAGTGCAATAGTTATTTTAGATGAACATAATTCTTCCCTGCAGTAGCATTCATGTTTCTGATCAGTGATACTGAACAAAGTATCAAAATATCACTGATACTAGTTCGTCAAACTGATTTTAAATGAATTTCATAAGAGTCATCACATGCCATAATTATTTTTTGTCCATAGTGACTATAACCATTCACATAACTTATAGGTATGTGTAAGTGTTTGTAAATTATTCCATGATGAGAATGCCCAAATTGTGGCTGTTGAAATATTAACTGAAGTAACTTTTTGGGAGCTTAGTAAACTTTAACTGTGATAAAGCCTCTGGTTAAGACTTTTACTAGATGTTTATGTGTTTTTTAACCTTAACATGAAAACTACTATTGAAAGTTTCTATTTGAGCAGTTGTGTTTACGTACATGATTTGTTAATTCTTTTTTTTTTTAAAGATTCTATTTATTTATTTGAGAGAGAGACAGTGAGAGAGATCATGAGCGAGGAGAAGGTCAGAGAGAGAAGCAGACTCCCCGCGGAGCCGGGAGCCCGATGCGGGACTCGATCCCGGGACTCCAGGATCACGACCTGAGCCGAAGGCAGTCGTCCAACCAACTGAGCCACCCAGGCGTCCCTGATTTGTTAATTCTTCTAGGTAGTTGTAACCAGAGTAGTGTTCATTTGATATATGTCCCTGTCTTCAGGAAAATTAGATGGAAGATGTCTCAACATCAAAAGTATAGTACTACTTACTTTTGTGCCAAGTATTGTGCTGAACCAGGAACTGGGGATTTTTCTTCTTTACTTCCTTACTGGCCATTGGCATGAACTTGGGTCAGTCACCCTATTTCCTGGGTTTCGATTTCATCATCTGTTAAGTAAGGAGTTTGTAGTAGAAACTACTAGAGGTCCTAGCTCTAAACTTCATGATTTAGCTGGAGGCAGAGAATCCTGTGACATTGCCATCACATTTGAACAGATAATTCCTTTATTTGGAAAGGATTTCCTTAGCACAAATTTATAGCACAATACAAAGGCACCGTTTCAAGATCTGCTCCCATTCAAAGCTTCCCTGATTACTTGGAATCTGTTATCATGAATGCACAATAGCAGGATTCAGAGGTGGTAGTAACTCTGGGTCTGGAACCCAAAAGGCAGAGCCTGGGGTCCTGCATTGCACCTACTAGCTGAGTGAGCTTGTTGAGTCTCAGTTTCTTCATCCATAAAATGGCAATAGTAATAATAATAGTAGCCACTTCATCAGAGAGTTACGAGAATTATATTAGAAGAGGTTAAACACAATAACATTGTAACATACTTAGCATATTCTGGGCACACTGTAGACACTCAGAAGAATTAGTTGAAACTATATTAACTTAGAAAACTGTAGAGTGCTTAATTTTCTTTTTTTTTTTAAAAGATTTTAATTATTTATTTGACAGACAGAGATCACAAGTAGGCAGAGAAGCAGGCAGAGAGAAAGGAAGGGAAGCAGGCTCCCTGCTGAGCAGAGAGCCCAATGCAGGATTCGATCCCAGGACCCCAGAATCACTACCTGAGCTGAAGGCAGAGGCTTTAACCCAATGAGCCACCCAGGTGACCCCTTAATTTTCTTTTATAAAAGAACTTTTGAGAAGATATACAGATTGCCAAAAGACACATGAAAAGATGCTCAGGGTCACTCATCATCTGGGAACAGCAAATGAAAATCACAATAAGATAACACTTCACACAAGTCAGAATTGGCTAGTAGCAAAAAGATAAGATATAGTAAGTGTTGGAGAGGATATGGGGAAGAGGGAACCCTTATACATTGTTGGTGGGAATGTAAATTGGTACAGCCACTGTGGAAAAACAGTATGGAGGTTTCTCAAAAAATTAGAAATAGAACTGCCAAATGACCCAATAATTACACTTTTGGGTATTTACCTGAAGAAAGAACCTCACCAATTTGAAAGCATGTATGCACCCCTGTGTTCATTGCAGCATTACTGATAGGAGCCAAGATAGGGAACCAACTTAAGTGTCCATCAATAGATGAATGGATACAAAAGATGTGAGAGATATATATGTATACACACATACATATGTACACACATAATGGAATCCTACTACCAAGCCATAAAAAAAAAAAAGATTCTACCATTTGCAACCACATGGATGGACCTAGGGGGTATATACTGGTTGAAATAAGTCAGAAAAATACCACAGAGACAAGAAATAAGTCAGAAAGACAAATACTATATGATTTCACTTATATATGGAATCCAAAAAAAACAAAATAAATGGACCAACAAACAGACAGAAATGAACTTATAAATGCAAGGAACAAACTGGTGGTTGCCAGAGGATGAGTGGAGGGAAGTGGGTGAAATAGGAAAATGGGATCAAGAGATGCAAACTTCCAGTTACAAAATAAATGAGGCATGGGAATAAAAAGTACAGTGGGGGGTGGGGAAGGTTGGGGGAGCCAGGTGGTGGGTATTATGGAGGGCACGTATTGCATGGAGCACTGGGTGTGGTGCATTAAACAATGAATTCTGTTACGCCGAAAAGAAATAAATATAAATAAATAAATAAATAAATAAATAAGTGTACAGTGTAGGGAATATAGTGGGAAAAAAAAAGAAGGAAAAAAGCCAGCACTTTTGTAATTAGAGCCAAAGTCTGTACTCGATAAAGCCCAGATTCTGTATGTTGACAGACATCCTCAAACTTCTGCTCTTCATGGTGGGAGATAACCAGGTTGCTGCCCTGCTCGACTCCTTTCTTCCTTTGGTGGATTCCAAAAAGTACTATGACTACTTCCTTTGCTCTAAAAAAGGATTCTGTGGATATTTCCTAGTCTCCCCACTGCAGTGCTGCTTAGGGACTTTCATACCAATGCTTTTCCCTTCCAGGCTTTTTATTCATTCCGTTATCTAAGCAGCTCCATCCTCGAAAGCCTGGGGACCCTGTGCGCTGAGGTTTTGACTGACATCCAGAGAAACCAAACAGTATTCCCTCTGTGGAATCAGAAAAATAAAAAATACAATCTGTGGGCCTATTTGGCTTTTCTGAGTTAAATTGGTAATTTATCTGTTGTAAAACCCGCATCAAGAATCTGATGCTGGGGCGCCTGGGTAGCTCAGCGGTTAAGTGTCTGCCTTCGGACCTGCCATCCTAGGACCCTGGGATGGAGCCCCGCATCACGCTCCCTGCTGTGCGGGGAGCCTGCTTCTCCTTCTCCCACTCCCTCTGGTGGGTTCCCTCTCTCACGCTCTCTGTCTGTCAAATAAATAAGTAAAATCTTAAAAAAAAAAATGAATCTGATTCCCCCAGTCAGCGTTCTTCTCAGAGTACATGAATGGTGAGTTCTGAAATGAATTTGATACAGAGCACATTTAAAAACCAAAATTATTTCCCCTGTTCAGGCTTACTTGATGCAATATTATGATACAGCCACTCTTTCTGAGACATCCTTCACAGTAATGAATGGATGATGAGGATGGGTTGAGAAATAATTTGTGAAGCATAGGTTTTGCATTGTGTGTTGTCATTAATCACCTGGATTCTCCTTCAAGGCTCTGAGTTCATTCTTTTAAAACACTTGAGTTGGTGTATCGTATAGCATTGTTGCTCCAGGGTGTGTAATCTTGTTCCAGGAAGAAGAAAATAGAATTTTCTAATCATAAACCACAGTGCCAAAATATGGTACTATTGAGAGCCATTCTAAAATACACATATCCTTATGACAAAGTCCAACTCGGTGTTTCAAAAGGATTGGATTAATTTTTGAACTCATTTTCTTACAGACTTTTTGAGTAATACTTAAGATCCCTACAGTGGGGGTGGAAGAACACTATATCTACTGATAGCATTTCATCGAGGCCTGGGAAGGGGTCAGCCCCTGCTTGTTGTGGGTTGTTGTACTCTTGTGACTCTGTTTTCTTGCCTGTGAGTGGGGGATAGTACAACCTCAACTTCAAAGAACTGTTTTCTTCAATCATGAAAAAAGTACAACTAAAATAAGTAATCCAGAAACGAGTGGAATTCAAACCTGAATTTAATATATAGCCCAGAATTTAAAGTCAGAATCCAGAATCCCAGGCTTAGAGAGTGGGCTTAGAGAGTAGGCTTAGAGAGTGGGCAAGCCACCCACTTCTTGGCATTGCCCTCGCTCACTTCACTCAGTTCTGTTCCAAAGAATTTGGGCAACCACTCAGTCTCAGTCTCCTCATCTATAAATCTGGGGTAAGAATATTTGCTTCGCAGAATGAGATAATGTGTATGAAATGTGTGTCGTATGATTAGCAATGCAACTGTAATGCAGTATTTCTACCACAAGCAGTACCGTTTTTGTAGGACATAGGCTAGTGAGCACCATGCTGTGTGGAAATTGTGAAGCCTTTAGAAACAGATCTGAGTTAGAATCCCATGTCCGCCTCTTGCTGGTGGCTTTTGGTGACTATCTCACCTCTCTGAGCTTCTGTCTCTTTACAGGGTCATTGTAAGAATTGAATCAGGTAACGTTGAATGTTTCCATCAGCGCAGAAAGCTTTCTGCTTTCTGCTAATGTGTATTAAAAAATCCAACATGAAGGCTGGCATACAATAAGGGCTTAATAAATGTTTTCCTCCCTCTTCCCTTTTTTCTGCTGTCAGTTAGTGAATTGTTTGACCAGGTCTGACCTCATGTTTCTTTCGGGAGTTAGGTTCTCAGCGGTCCCTTTGCAAAAATCTTCTATTCTCTCCATTCTAACACAAAAGCAACTTTATTAATGAAAAAAATATGATGTGGTTTGTTGAGTCACCTTGTTTTTTCCATAAAGACAACCATGTACTATATAGTTAGGGTAATTATGCAGTCAGTTATTAGGTTGATTATTCAATAATTAGGGTTCATTATGAGGACAGATTTATATTATCTTGATTGGTCTTTCCTACATTCAAGCAAGGACGACTGAGGGTTGAGAAATCATACTGTATAAATATTGGAAACCTGTGATGCCCTTTCGAGGATGGGTAAAACGGTGATCTTACAGGGAATTTTCTGGGACCACTTTACATAAGAGAGAAGCTATATAGCTTTAAAAAATAATTTATGAGCCGACTGGATTCCCTCCACTTCTAGCCAATGTTGTGAGATGTTCCAGAAGGTATAAGCTCAGCTTTTTTTTTTTTTTTTTGGTTGAAAAATTTTTTTGTTTTAAAGAAGTCTCTATAACCCATCCCAACTCCAAGATTCCAAGAATTGTGCTCATTTTATTATTTTTTTTCTAGCAATATGCCTTTTTAGAACTGGGAGCAGCAGAACTCAGAACTTCTAGCAGCCCTCAAGAGGAAATACTCAGGAATGTCAGAATGATGTATCTGTTAGTGGAGTGACAGCCTTTAGGTATGATCTCCAGAATTGTGAGCTTGGCCTTTCTTCCTGTGGGTAATCATGCTGTTGCCAGGACTTTTGAGATGGAGCAGAACTGAAGTAATGAGAAAGCAAACGCTCTCTTGTGCCTCTTGTGCCTCTTGTGCCCTGAGCATGAGGGATGAATATTGGCCTTATTGTTACTGTAACATTCCCGTATCACAAGTGACACAAGGCAGCACCTGGTTACCTTACATTTTTTGGGATTTTCCATAAAATTTATGTATAGAGGACGAAATACACAAAATAGGCTTTCCCAAGTCCAAAAGGTATAACAAGAAAATATCCTCAAATACCTTTGTTTACAATTACTTTCAGGTCTTTTGCCATTTTTCCTGGAAACCGTCTTTTGTACTGATTTCTCCTCCCACGACTGTCTGGAAATGCACCCCCCCTCTTGAGTTCCAGGGTCACCCATGATCTTACCTGCTCCTGCAGGTGGCTGATGTTTTCCTCATACTTGGAGTAATTTTGCTTACTGCCAGGATCTCTCTGCTCATGCCACTTCAGGATGCGACGTTCGAGCTTCTCGTTGGCCTCCTCCAGGGCGCGCACCTTGTCCAGGTAGGAAGCCAGGCGATCATTGAGGTTCTGCATCACCTCCTTCCCACTTGCAGCAGGAAGGGAATTGCCTCTTCTAGATCCCCAAGGGCCTCCGGGAGGCAGGCACCTTGGTGAGCTGAAGGAAAGGGAGATGCGGACACCCCCGGCGCCCCCATGGACACTGGGAGCCCGAGGGAAGCTCCCCAGCTGACCCCAGCTGCCTCCCGTGCCACGGAGGGAGCCAGAGGGGGTCTGGCTGAAGCTGTGGCTGGAGTTCATGGTCCCATCTGTGTTTGGTGCAGGGCTGGGTTCTGCTCCGCTCCCTGGCCCTGCAGAACTGAGCAGCCCCAAACTGCCCTGGATGGTTTTATGCGCTTCACTGTGGGAGTTCCCTTTCCTGACAACTGCACCAACAAGATCGTATCATTGTGCAACAGGTGTTTCCTCTTGGTCAATCCTGAAGTGCCCTTGGGCCTTCATACACACTGTTGTTGTTTAGAGCCACATCAATACACCAGTTTGCTTCTCCCTTCTTGTTGTAACCGGGAGGTGCGGCCCACCGTATGAGGTGGGTATTAGTCTCAGGTGTCTTTCTAATCTTTCTGTGGGATTTTTTTCTTTGACCATTTATCTGAAAAGGATCAGACTGAAGTTGACAAAAAGGCTATTTGGTGTGGTACAGATTTCCTTTTAAAAAGTAGACCTTAAGTACACACACATGCCTTCCCCAGCCCCAAACACACCCCAGCTCTAAAGTGAGGGTGGGAGAGACTCCCAAGGGAAGAGCCAGATCAGAATCTCAAGTTCTAGAATAAAAATACTCATGCTGAGGAGATGGAGAATGTTCTGAACATCTGATGCCTTTGTGGCAGTTACTGTTTGATGGAAAGTAATTTCAAAGGATCATTCTTAAGAACAAACCCTCAATTATAATTAATTAATGAATGACCGAGCCTTCCACTTCTAGGGTGCCTTTCATCCCCAGCACACCTCAAAACCAAACAACCCAGCCTGCACCAGGACTTCCTTGGCCCCTGGCAGGAATGTAGCCTTTGGTAACTGGCCAGCGGCCCTGTCCCGGCTGAGCCTTGAACAGGCTGGCTTCTGTGTGTCTGTGACCTGCAGAGGGGATGGAGGAACACAGGAATTGTGCCATGGGCTGTCTAACATGCTTGATGAATCTTAGGCTTTATCTGCCAAGGTAAAGGTTAGAAATGGATAAAGAAATAGTCTGGGGGTGGGGAGCCACGTGCTGGTTACCAGCAATTAGATTTAAAGGGGACTTTGAAATAAAATGGCAACACTGGAAGGGACTTTAGTATACCTCCATTCAAACCACTAATCTTACAGACGTGGAAACCTGGCCTGGGTGAGGGGTAGTAGGGCATGGCAGAGGACAGATCGTGGGTTAGAGGCAAAGCCACGGTGAGATTCTTTCCATCACACAGCACTGTCATCATTGAGTTGAATCTTGACAGAGCCCTGTAAAGATTCTCTTCCATCATGGTGGTAATGGGACTTCCCAGGTTACACAGCCCTTTGATGGTCGTTATTAAAGGTGCTCGACCACTCTTGAGGTAGCCACGCAAGGGTTAGTGTCCCCATTTTATAGATAAAGCATCAGGGGCTCATGGAGGTGACTGATTCAGAGCTGATTTGCATGTGCAATGTAATTCAGCACATGAATGCGTAGGCGTCACTGCCTTGGTCTGTGCTGTTCCTACCTGCTGGGATACTCACTGCCTGACTGCCCGCACCCACTCCCCTGACTTCCAGATGTAGTTCAAGGGTTACCTCCCTCCATAAGATCATTAACTGATTTTTCCTGCATGAGTTGGGTGCCCCTTCTATGAAGAAACCACATTTTCTGGATCCTAAGACCCTCTGGAGGGGCAAACAGCTTTGTATCCCCACCCCACCATGGAAACCGGAAGCCCCTCAACTGGGCCCAGCTGCCTCCCCGGAACTGACTCCACCCCTGTTCTTTCACTCATCACTCTGCATTTGTCACACTCCTCTGGGACCGCAGGCATCTTGAAAGCTGGGATTATGTCTTCCATCTCTCAAACACCAGTTTGGCTTCTTTTTTTTTTTTTAAGATTTTATTTATTTATTTGAAAGAGAGAGAGAGAGAGCGAGCACAAGTGGAGTGAAGGGCAGAGGGAGAGGCAGACTTCCCACTGAGCAGGGAGTCCAGTGAAGGACTCGATCCCAAGACCCTGGGATCATGACCTGAGCCGAAGGCAGATGCTCAACCAACTGAGCCACCCAGGCTCCCCAGAGTCTGGCTTCTTATAGGCATTTCATAAATGTGTGTTAACTTGGTAATGAATTTTCTAGAGTTAGGATTTTAACTCTGCTCCTCTGATGTCATTGCCTCCTGCCCCTTTGAGAAGTGTGAGTTGTAAAATCAGATAGTAAGAGAAAGCCACTCCAAGAGGTGAAATAGCTAGCCATAAAGGCAACCTCATTCCTTATTTTGCGAATAAAATCATTTAAAGCACACCAGCTCTGCTTATCCACCCTGGCAACAAAACCTTGCAAAAGTTCTCTGGATTTCTTCATCTTACTGTGGGCAAGATGGAAAAATTTAGTCAAGACTAAAGGTAGCCTTGAGGGTGCTTAGGGGGAGTACCCTTTAAAAGTGTTCTATGGTCACTTATATCTCTGAACACTAGAAAGAGACAAAAGGGAAACAAGATGAAAAGGGGGCAAATGAGGGAAGCAGAGACTTGTTTGGATATGTGGATGCTGCCTGATCACTTATTGACTCAAGGTTTGGGTCAGCTCTGGATAGTGTTCACATGGACCCAGCCTCACAAATGACAACACCCAGGTTGTGTAAAGGGCCAGTCTGTGCGCTGTCTCCTGAAACTCCCTCTCAGTGACTGGTGATGGGAATGATCACTTCACTGCACTTTGCAGGCATGTCTGAAGTAGCCATGACCTATTAGCCTTGTGAATTGGCCCATGCGTCATTTTACATCAGTGTGTGGGAGTTGGGATTTACAGGAGTTAACCCGAAGCAAAGTACTTCTTGTGTTATATCCAGCAGGACCAGGGTAGGGAAAAATTGGTAGTGCCACCTGAGAAGACTGGAGAGAGGTCACTTTTTTTTTTTTGAGAGAGGTCACTTCTTCTAGAACTATTATGCAAAGATTTTCCTTGTAGCTCCCAATCTGTAGTGCTCCACTACACTTTTTAAAAGAAATTTTAAAAGAAAGATTTTAAAAGAAATGGTGGATTTTTGTTTGTTGGTTGGTAGGTTGGTAAAAATGATACCTGCTTATTATAAAAAATACTCAAGTAATACATGAAAGTATAAGAAAAAAAGATTCTACCACACAGACAACATTGGTAAATTAGTGAACATTATTTCAGATACTCTCGATCTCTATATATTATAGACATATGGGTGACTAGAAGAATTTTAGAAAAATGAGCTCATACAGTGTATTCTATTGTAGAAGAATTAAATTTTAAAAATTTAGTTGACAAATAAGCTAAAATGAGTTCTCTTTAGTTACATGTTTTCTATAGGATTTTTAGACTTTTCATCATATTCTTTTTGCAATTTTTAAGGGGAATAAAATGACCTGTAAATTTGTGGAATCACAGAGTAGGAGAGAAGGGCAAGAACAGGTCATCTGTTGCAGCTTTCTGCTTCTACTGAGGTCAACTGCAAATTGCTGAGCTTATTTTTAAACTGATTTTTTTTTAATAAACATATAATATATTTTTATCCCCAGGGGTACAGGTCTGTGAATCGCCAGGTTTACACACTTCACAGCACTCACCATAGCACATACCCTCCCCAATGTCCATAATCCCACCCCCCCAACCCCCCTCCCCCCATTAACCCTCAGTTTGTTTTGTGAGATTAAGAGTCACTTATGGTTTGTCTCCCTCCCAATCCCATCTTGTTTCATTTACTCTTCTCCTACCCCCTTAACCCCCCATGTTGCATCTCCTCTCCCTCATATCAGGGAGATCATATGATAGTTGTCTTTCTCCGATTGACTTATTTCGCTAAGCATGATACCCTCTAGTTCCATCCACGTCGTCGCAAATGGCAAGATTTCATTTCTTTTGATGGCTGCATAGTATTCCATACCACATCTTCTTTATCCATTCATCTGTTGATGGACATCTAGGTTCTTTCCATAGTTTGGCTATTGTAGACATTGCTGCTATAAACATTTGGATGCACGTGCCCCTTCAGATCACTACGTTTCTATCTTTAGGGTAAATACCCAGCAGTGCAATTGCTGGGTCATAGGGTAGTTCTATTTTCAACATTTTGAGGAACCTCCATGCTGTTTTCCAGAGTGGTTGCACCAGCTTGCATTCCCACCAACAGTGTAGGAGGGTTCCCCTTTCTCCGCATCCTCGCCAGCATCTGTCATTTCCTGACTTGTTAATTTTAGCCATTCTGACTGGTGTGAGGTGGTATCTCATTGTGGTTTTGATTTGTATTTCCCTGATGCCGAGTGATATGGAGCACTTTTTCATGTGTCTGTTGGCCATCTGGATGTCTTCTTTGCAGAAATGTCTGTTCATGTCCTCTGCCCATTTCTTGATTGGATTATTTGTTCTTTGGGTGTTGAGTTTGCTAAGTTCCTTATAGATTTTGGACACTAGCCCTTTATCTGATATGTCATTTGCAAATATCTTCTCCCATTCTGTCAGTTGTCTTTTGGTTGTGATAACTGTTTCCTTTGCTGTGCAAAAGCTTTTGATCTTGATAAAATCCCAATAGTTAATTTTTGCCCTTGCTTCCCTTGCCTTTGGTGATGTTCCTAGGAAGATGTTGCTGAGGCTGAGGTTGAAGAGGTTGCTGCCTGTGTTCTCCTCAAGGATTTTGATGGATTCCTTCTCACATTGAGATCCTTCATCCGTTTTGAGTCTATTTTCGTGTGTGGTGTAAGGAAATGATCCAATTTCATTTTTCCGCATGTGGCTGTCCAATTTTCCCATAGAGTTGAGGGTCTATTTCTGGGCTCTCTATTCTGTTCCATTGATCTATGTGTCTGTTTTTGTGCCAGTACCATGCTGTCTTGATGATGACAGCTTTGTAATAGAGCTTGAAGTCCGGAATTGTGATGCCACCAACTTTGGCTTTCTTTTTCAATATTGCTTTGGCTATTCGAGGTCTTTTCTGGTTCCATATAAATTTTAGGATTATTTGTTCCATTTCTTTGAAAAAAATGGATGGTACTTTGATAGGAATTGCATTAAATGTGTAGATTGCTTTAGGTAGCATAGACATTTTCACAATATTTATTCTTCCAATCCAGGAGCATGGAACATTTTTCCATTTCTTTGTGTCTTCCTCAATTTCTTTCATGAGTACTTTATAGTTTTCTGTGTATAGATTCTTAGTCTCTTTGGTTAGGTTTATTCCTAGGTATCTTATAGTTTTGGGTGCAATTGTAAATGGGATGGACTCCTTAATTTCTCTTTCTTCTGTCTTGTTGTTGGTGTAGAGAAATGCAACTGATTTCTGTGCATTGATTTTATATCCTGACACTTTACTGAATTCCTGTACAAGTTCTAGCAGTTTTGGAGTGGAGTGTTTTGGGTGTTCCACATATAGTATCATATCATCTGCGAAGAGTGATAGTTTGAATTCTTCTTTGCCTATTTGGATGCCTTTAATTTCCTTTTGTTGTCTGATTGCTGAGGCTAGGACTTCTAGTACTATGTTGAATAGCAGTGGTGATAACGGACATCCCTGCCGTGTTCCTGATCTTAGCGGAAAAGCTTTCAGTTTTTCTCCATTGAGAATGATATTTGTGGTGGGTTTTTCATAGATGGCTTTGATAATATTGAGGTATGTGCTGTCTATCCCTACACTTTGAAGAGTTTTGATCAGGAAGGGATGCTGTACTTTGTCAAATGCTTTTTCAGCATCTATGGAGAGTATCATATGGTTCTTGTTCTTTCTTTTATTAATGTGTTGTATCACATTGATTGATTTGCGGATGTTGAACCAACCTTGCAGCCCTGGAATAAATCCCACTTGGTCGTGGTGAATAATCCTTTTAATGTACTGTTGAATCCTATTGGCTAGTATTTTGGCAAGAATTTTTGCATCTGTGTTCATCAAGGATATTGGTCTGTAGTTCTCTTTTTTGATGGGATCCTTGTCTGGTTTTGGGATCAAGGTGATGCTGGCCTCATAAAATGAGTTTGGAAGTTTTCCTTCCATTTCTATTTTTTGGAACAGTTTCAAGAGAATAGGAATTAGTTCTTCTTTAAATGTTTGGTAGAATTCCCCCGGGAAGCCATCTGGCCCTGGGCTTTTGTTTGTTTGGAGATTTTTGATGACTGTTTCAATCTCCTTACTGGTTATGGGTCTGTTCAGGCTTTCTATTTCTTCCTGGTTCAGTTGTGGTAGTTTATATGTCTCTAGGAATGCATCCATTTCTTCCAGATTGTCAAATTTGTTGGCGTAGAGTTGCTCATAGTATGTTCGTATAATTGTCTGTATTTCTTTGGTGTTCGTTGTGATCTCTCCTCTTTCCTTCATGATTTTATTTATTTGGGTCCTTTCTCTTTTCTTTTTGATAAGTCTGGCCAGGGGTTTATCGATCTTATTAATTCTTTCAAAGAACCAGCTCCTAGTTTCGTTGATTTGTTCTATTGTTTTTTTTGGTTTCTATTTCATTGATTTCCGCTCTGATCTTTATGATTTCTCTTCTCCTGCTGGGTTTAGGGTTTCTTTCTTGTTCTTTCTCCAGCTCCTTTAGGTGTAGGGTTAGGTTGTGTACCTGAGACCTTTCTTGTTTCTTGAGAAAGGCTTGTACCACTATATATTTTCCTCTCAGGACTGCCTTTGTTGTGTCCCACAGATTCTGAACCATTGTGTTTTCATTATCATTTGTTTCCATGAATTTTTTCAATTCTTCTTTAATTTCCTGGTTGACCCATTCATTCTTTAGAAGGATGCTGTTTAGTCTCCATGTATTTGGGTTCTTTCCAAATTTCCTCTTGTGATTGAGTTCTAGCTTCAGAGCATTGTGGTCTGAAAATATGCAGGGAATGATCCCAATCTTTTGATTCTGGTTGAGACCTGATTTAGGACCAAGAATGTGATCTATTCTGGAGAATGTTCCATGTGCACTAGAGAAGAATGTGTATTCTGTTGCTTTGGGATGAAATGTTCTGAATATATCTGTGATGTCCATCTGGTCCAGTGTGTCATTTAAGGCCTTTATTTCCTTGTTGATCTTTTGCTTGGATGATCTGTCCATTTCAGTGAGGGGAGTGTTAAAGTCCCCTACTATTATTGTATTATTGTCGATGTGTTTCTTTGATTTTGTTATTAATTGGTTTATATAGTTGGCTGCTCCCACGTTAGGGGCATAGATATTTAAAATTGTTAGATCTTCTTGTTGGACAGTTCCTTTGAGTATGATATAGTGTCCTTCCTCATCTCTTATTATAGTCTTTGGCTTAAAATCTAATTGATCTGATATAAGGATTGCCACTCCTGCTTTCTTCTGATGTCCATTAGCATGGTAAATTCTTTTCCACCCCCTCACTTTAAACCTGGAGGTGTCTTCGGGTTTAAGATGAGTTTCTTGGAGGCAACATATAGATGGGTTTTGTTTTTTTATCCATTCTGATACCCTGTGTCTTTTGACTGGGGCATTTAGCCCATTAACATTCAGGGTAAGTATTGAGAGATATGAATTTAGTGCCATTGTATTGCCTGTAAGGTGACTGTTACTGTATATTGTCTCTGTTCCTTTCTGATCTACTACTTTTAGGGTCTCTCTTTGCTTAGAGGACCCCTTTCAATATTTCCTGTAGAGCTGGTTTGGTATTTGCAAATTCTTTCAGTTTTTGTTTGTCCTGGAAGCTTTTAATCTCTCCTTCTATTTTCAATGATAGCCTAGCTGGATATAGTATTCTTGGCTGCATGCTTTTCTCGTTTAGTACTCTGAATATATCATGCCAGCTCTTTCTGGCCTGCCAGGTCTCTGTGGATAAGTCTGCTGCCAATCTAATATTTTTACCATTGTACGTTACAGACTTCTTTTCCTGGGCTGTTTTCAGGATCTTTTCTTTGTCACTAAGACTTGTAAATTTTACTATTAGGTGACAGGGTGTGGACCTATTCTTATTGATTTTGAGGGGGGTTCTCTGAACCTCCTGGATTTTGATGCTTGTTCCCTTTGCCATATTGGGGAAATTCTCTCCAATAATTCTCTCCAATATACCTTCTGCTCCCCTCTCTGTTTCCTCTTCTTCTGGAATCTCAATTATTCTAATGTTGTTTCGTCTTATGGTGTCACTTATCTCTCGAATTCTCCCCTCGTGGTCCAGTAGCTGTTTGTCCCTCTTTTGCTCAGCTTCTTTATTCTCTGTCATTTGGTCTTCTATATCGCTAATTCTTTCTTCTGCCTCATTTATCCTAGCAGTGAGAGCCTCCATTTTTGATTGCACCTCATTAATAGCTTTTTTGATTTCAACTTGGTTAGATTTTAGTTCTTTTATTTCTCCAGAAAGGGCTTTTATATCTCCTGAGAGGGTTGCTTTAATATCTTCCATGCCTTTTTCGAGCCCGGCTAGAACCTTGAGAATCATCATTCTGAACTCTATATCTGACATATTACCAATGTCTGTATTGATTAGGTCCCTAGCCTTTGGTACTGCTTCTTGTTCTTTTTTTTGTGGTGAATTTTTCCGCCTTGTCATTTTGTCCAGATAAGAGTATATGAAGGAGCAAGTAAAATACTAAAAGGGTGGCAACAACCCCAGGAAAATATGCTTCAGCCAAATCAGAAGAGATCCCAAATCGTGAGGGGGGGGGGAAAGGGGATAAAAAGAGGTTCAGAAAGAAAAAAAAAAAAAGAAACAATTAAAAAAAGAAAACCAATAAAGAAAAAATATAAAAAGGAAAAAAAATATATATATATTAGATAAACTATTTAAAAAACGTTAAAAAAGAAAACGGTAAAAGTTAAAAAAATTTAGCAGAAGAAGAGAAAAAAAAATTGAAAAAGAAAAAAAAATTAAATTAACTGCAAGGCTAAAGAATCATGGGGAGAAATCCATGAGTTCCGTGCTTTGCTTTCTCCTCCTCTGGAATTCCGCTGCACTCCTTGGTATTGAAACTGCACTCCTTGGTAGGTGAACTTGGTGCTGGCTGGGTTTCTTGTTGATCTTCTGGGGGAGGGGCCTGTTGTAGTGATTCTCAAGTGTCTTTGCCCCAGGCGGAGTTGCACCGCCCTTACTCGGGGCCAGGCTGAGTAATCCGCTCGGGTTTGCAGGGTTTGCTTTCGGGAGCTTTTGTTCCCTGAGCGCTTTCTGTAGAGTTCCGGAGGGCGGGAATGAAGATGGCGGCCTCCCGGTCTCTGGCCCGGAGGAGCCGAGAGCCCGGGGCCCCACTCCTCAGTGCACCCTCAGAGAACAGCGCCCAATTACTCCCGTCACCCTGGCCTCCGGCCGCGCTCCGAGCTGACCGAGCCTGCGACCGGTTCAAGGTAACGCCGAGCTGAGAGCTCACTCCTCGGCTCTGTCTCTGTAGCCAGCTTCCCCGTTCTAATACCTGTAAGCTCTGCGACACTCAGACACCCCCGATCCTTCTGTGACCCTGCGGGACCTGAGGCCGCGCTGACCCCGCGTGGGCTTCACCCCGGTTAAGCCTCTGGAGCGATGTCCCTCAGCGGAACAGACTTTTAAAAGTCCCAATTTTGTGCTCCGTTGCTCCGCCGCTTGCCGGGAGCCGGCCCCTCCCCCCGCGGTCTATCTTCCTGTCGCTTTGGATTCACTTCTCCGCCAGTCCTACCTTTCAGAAAGTGGTTGATTTTCTGTTTCTAGAGTTGTTGTTCTTCTTCTCTTCGATCTCCCATTGGATTTGTAGGTGTTTGCAATCTTTAGATAAGCTATCTAGCTGATCTCCGGCTACCTGAAGTAGTCTCAGCCTGCTACTTCGCCATCTTGACTCCTCTCCTTAAACTGATTTTTAAAGAACTCAAGCGATAAAGGCTCAATCTCCTTCTTTTTTTTTTTTAAAGATTTTATTTATTTGTTGACAGACAGAGATCACAAGTAGGTGGAGAGATAGGCAGAGAGAGAGGAAGGGAAGCAGGCTCCCTGCTGAGCAGGGAGCCCGATGTGGGGCTCGATCCCAGGACCCCGGGATCATGACCTGAGCCGAAGGCAGAGGCTTTAACCCACTGAGCCACCCAGGTGCCCCTCAATCGTCTTCTTAATAGATGCCCAACACCTACTCATTTTTCTGATCAATGAGCATTTCACCTATGATCCAGTTTCATGAATATTTTTTGTATTTCTATGGGGTTCAAACTGTTTCTAAATTATTCTTCTTTGTATGACTTGACAGCTAAAAGATTTGTAACTTTCGCATTTGGTTCATCTTTCTGATGAACTGAGATGTAGTTGCTAAAGGGGATGGATATTTTGCAGGAGAGCTTGGGCAGAGAGTGAATGAAGGGGATTGCATGTGGGCATTAGGGGATCAGAAGGGAGCCTGACAGCCATTGGCTGTCATTTTCTGGGAGCACAGTGTGTGTGTGCCTTTTAAAGACAATCATTCCATCACTGAGATTTTCCCTAGGCACCTTTTCTTTAGATTGAGAGAAGTACGGCCAGAACAATCCCCAAATAGAAATTTGACTCTGCATGGCACTTCAGAACAAATGAGTAGATCTTCAGGCAAAATTGCTATGTCATTATCCTGTGACTTGGAGGGCTACATAACAAGATTAGACACTTATAGAAATAAAACATAGTGCCTGCTGTGCAGGCAGACCAGACATCCTAGAAGTACCTAAGTTTATCAAACTGTGGCCAAATAAAAATAAAGTTTTTTCATATTTTGACTTTTCCAGGAAAACATGGCCAACAGGTAGAAGGTTTAAGTGAAGAAGTATTCCATATAGTATTCTAGACTAGGAGGGGAAGGCAAGCCAGTGTAAGGTGCTTCCAAATAATATGTGTATGTATTGACTGATGTACAAGGAGAAATAATAAAAATACACACAGGCAAAAAGAATTTCAGGGTCATCGAAGGAAGTTTTCTCAAATGGTAGGTGATAAGACCACCTTGTTGGAAACTCTTCATGATCTGATTTTGAAAAGCAACAAAGAATTAGATGAGGATGCAGAGGTAGACAGAGCCTCATAGTGACCACAGACAAAGAGCATGTGTGGCCTTATGGGCAGCGTTAGGAAATTTGAAGAGAAGAGAGCAGAATAAAGAAAGAGAAAGCAGATTTCAATTCAGTAAAATCTGGTCATAAGTATTCATTGAGGTCTTACTCCGTATTAGCATATTCCTGAGCAATTTCGTTATATAAGAATATAAGAAACAAAAGACATGCTTGGCGCATTTACTGCACGTCAAGCAACTGCCTGGTTACCCCAGGACTTAATAGTAAGGAAGCTGAAAGGCCCAGGCTCTGGCCTGCTCACCTTTAAGTCTTCAATACTATTTTCAGTTTATAGAGGGCTGTGGTGGACCTTCCATAAATGTTTATTAACCTTGGTCTTGGGAAGTTCCACTACTGCTCTATGGATTATGTCAAACAGACTATGTGAGATACAGAGAAGAAGAAGGAAGATGACGGTGGCGGGGTCTGGTTAAAAATAAGCTCTCTAATGGAGTGGATACTTGAGGGGCTGTCATGATTGAGAGGGACCAGGTGGTCCCAAGTAATGGAGTCAGAAAGAATGGCTGGAAAGGAAAGACAAATCCTGTAGAAGTTCCCAAATTCTAGATTCTTTTTTTTTTTTTTTAAAGATTTTATTTATTTATTTGGTAGACAGAGATCACAAGTAGGCAGAGAGGCAGGCAGAGAGAGAGGGAGGAAGCAGGCTCCCTGCTGAGCAGAGAACCCGACGCGGAGCTTGATCCTAAGACCCTGAGATCATGACCTGAGCCGAAGGCAGAGGCTTAACCCACTGAGCCACCCAGGCACCCCCCCAAATTCTAGATTGTGCTGATCGCATCCCCATGGTGTTTTTTAAAAAAAATGTTCTCCCTGACCCCTGTATGTCTTGTAAGGTAGTAGTTTGAGCTATAGGCTTAATTAGATTCATGTCTGACACTTTTGGCAAGAATGCTTCCCAAGGAGTGTGGTGTTCTTCTTCTTGTTCATCCTGTAACAAAATGCCTTATGTCAGCCTTGCTTCACCATCGATGCTGAAGCTCTTAAAGCTTCCGTATCCCAGGTGAAAATTACCCAGGTGAAAAAACAAGACAATGCTTCATTCTAAGCTGAGATTTTTCACTTGGAATTCAATGGAGAGTTTAGTGGAAGTTAGTAAACATCGCTGAAAGTGTGTGCAGAATAGTCTCTGCACGTTCCTATGTTTACTCTTCAGAGAGGAAGTTAAGCTTTCATTAGCTCGCTAAAGGAGCATATAAATAGAAAAAGTTAGGATCCAATGGTGGTTCATTCTCTCATTGGCCTTTAGTTACCAGTAAGATGTGTAGGATTTTCATGTTTTGTAGGGACACAACATTGGACTTCAAAATGAACCATATTTATCACCTGTCTCATACCCATCACTTTAGAGACAGGAAAATAAAGAAGGGGAGTACTTGGAGCAAGGGCCCTTGGCCAGCTAATAGCAGAGCCAGGACTACCAGAAGGATTCCATGACATTGTTGTACAGCTCCTTAGCGTTTCTACTTTTTCTGTTTTTTTTTTTTTTTTTTAAATCATAAAGCTGATGCTTGGGATTCACTAACATTTTTGCACTTGTGGGATGTCAGTTCATGCATTTGTTTGTCTGCGAATAGCCAGCTATGTTTAAAACGTTTCTGTTCCTTTTTTCCTCCCACCCTTGACCTATCTGATTCCATTGCTACTTAAACTCCATAGCCACACATAATTAGCATTAAGAATCCCCTAATTTAATTAATGTAATTACTTATTTTATTGAGAGTTCCCTTTAGAGGTGCTCTGGACTAGACCGATAAGACACAGCTCCTGCCTTCAAGCATCCTTCAGCCTATGGATATGAAGGTTTTGTTTTGCTTTGTGTTTTGTAGTCTGCACTGTCTGGGTCACTGCAGTCACTCTGCCAGTGACGCAGACTGTTATGTGAGGGTCTGTGCTGGGGGTTCTTAGAAGCAGTTACTGACCTTTACTCATTTAGACCCTGAATTCAGAGTTGCCAGATCTCAGGGAGACATGGAACAGTTCAGCGTTACCACCAACAAAGAAAGCCATGTTTTCCTGGAGGCTGGGATCTTTTCACCCGGTAGCGATGAAGTCATCCTCATTTGAGTGACAGATTTGTCATTCAGTCCCTCATCGTGGAGCTTGGGGAGAATAGGTTGGCCTGTCCCATGATACTGGGAGTTCAGTCTCATCACTATCACGTTTCAAAAAAGGAGGCCCATCCCCTCCCTTTTCCCAGTTTCCTTTTCCAGCTGCCACCAAACCTCTCTGAGCAGTTAAGAGATGATCCAGCCAGATAGCTTCTTAGAAAGGAGTGCCAGGACAATCTGGGCTAAGTCTGGCTTTAGACAGATCCCCAAGTCCTCCTGCCCTGCCTTTGGCAGTCCACCGGGCCTGTTGAGGGGATTTTGTTCATTTAAGGCTGCGGAAGACAAACAGATCTCACCACTGGGTGGGGAATGCTAGTGTAAGACTGAAACGATTTCATTTTTTCCTCCTTTTTATCATCTTAGTCTGATGAACATGATAGGTAACAGATAAATCCCTCATACAAAGGTTGTTGTCATTGATAATCCTCGAATCAACCTGCACATTAGTTTCAGTGCTCGTGGGGCATTCCTTTCTTTGGCCATTTAAGGAGATGTTTTGAGTAACTGTGATGTTGGTTTGCTGAGACCTCATGTCATGCCTTTTGCTGAAGTCTGTCTTGGTAGCTTTTACCTCTAGTGCAGTGTGGTTCATGTTGTGACATGGTCAGTGTACGGAGGGTTGAGGGAAGGTCCTTGTGCTCCAGGATTCTTTCCCACTTGACAGTTTTTGGTGCCTGAAATCCAACCATTTATTTGTTTGGTTCACCAGAATAATGCTTCCTGTTTAAAAAAAACAAAAAACAAAAAACACCTTAACGTATACTTGCTTTAAGGGATAGGAGCCGAGAGAGCAAGGGGGAATGGTGATGAGATGAAGTTGGATGCACTCAGGTACTGGTATGTTCTGGGCTTTCCCGACCCTGAGTATTTTGATCTGAAACATAAGAGTTTCTTACAGAAAGATTTTAAGTGGGGGAGTGCCGTGCCATGCCTTGTGGAAGATGCATGAGAGTAAGAATAAATGTGTAGGGGTCAGCTGGTCTAGAAGAGAGACAATGGTGGTTTACTCATTATTATTATTATTTTTTTTTGCAGAAGAATGATTTTATGAAATACGCAAGGATATTTGAGGAGTAGCACAGTGATGGTTTTCTGCCATGTAAAAGAAGATATTGTCATAAAATTCAGTTTATTTTTTATTCTTATGGTGTCCTCAGTACACATGTGCTGCGTTGACCTTTTCTACAGGCTTTTATTATTAGCACAGTGTTGAGTATGCTGTCTTAGACCATGCATGTTTGATACATGTCCTAATCAGTCTGATTTTAGACAGGAAGTAGACCAATCATATAGGTGGCTAAAATATTCTTTTGTTCAAGGCTCTTAACCTTTTTTATGGACAAGTAAGTACTATGATGGAATCTCTATTACAGCTAAAAGAATTTACACAGTAAAAGGAGATAGATTTGCCTGAGGTTGTCCAGTGTCAGTGGCACAGGGGCCCGGGGGCCATCCCCTACTTAACCACTGGCTGCAGATTTCACACATGTATTAACATGGCTTCATGTGCATTTGTAGTATCTTTGCAAATTTATTACTAGGTTGCTCCTCTTAATATTTGTGGGTGATGTTCTCCTTCTTTTTTTTAAATCATTTTTTAAAATTTATTTTCAGCATAACAGTATTCATTGTTTTTGTACCACGCCCAGTGCTCCATGCAATCCGTGCCCTCTCTAATACCCACCACCTGGTTCCCCCAACCTCCCACCCCCCACCTCTTCAAACCCTTCAGATTGTTTTTCAGAGTCCATAGTCTCTCATTGTTCACCTCCCCTTCCAATTTCCCCCAACTCCCTTCTCCTAACTCCCCATGTCCTCCATGCTATTTGTTATGCTCCACAAATAAGTGAAACCATATGATAATTGACTCTCTGCTTGACTTATTTCACTCAGCATAATCTCTTCCAGTCCCGTTCATGTTGCTACAAAACTTGGGTATTCATCCTTTCTGATGGAGGCATAATACTCCATAGTGTATATGGACCACATCTTCCTTATCCATTCGTCCGTTGAAGGGCATCTTGGTTCTTTCCACAGTTTGGCGACCGTGGCCATTGCTGCTATAAACATTGGGGTACAGATGGCCCTTCTTTTCACTACATCTGTATCTTTGGGGTAAATACCCAGTAGTGCAATTGCAGGGTCATAGGGAAGTTCTATTTTTAATTTCTTGAGGAATCTCCACACTGTTCTCCAAAGAAGCTGCACCAACTTGCATTCCCTTTGTGGGTGATGTTCTTCTTACATATTTTCTTGCTTATTTACTATTCATGGCTTGGCTTTTGGTTTAGGAAAATTGGATTTATTCTTTCTGTATTCTCTCCTTTCTTTTGGTTAGGAATGATTGCTTTTCCTTTCCTTTCCTTCTTTCTTTCTTTCTTTTTTTTTTTTTTTAAAGATTTTATTTATTTACTTGAGAGAGAGAGAAAGCAGGAGAAAGAGCACAAGCAGGGGAAAGGGGCAGAGGAAGAGGGAAAAGCAGACTCCCCATTGAGCAGGACTTAATCCCAGGATCCCAGGACCATGACCTGAGCTAAAGGCAGGCGCTTCACTGACTGAGCCACCCAGGCACCCCAGGAATTATTGCTTTTTCTATGCTTCTAGTTTCCGTGCCCCTTTTAAAAATCACCCTGACGATGTTGTACCTTTTCCACATCTTTGTTACGGTGTGAATTAGTGGAAGGGACTTTGGCCCGGGGTGTTAAAGACCCTGCTTTGCTACTAACACTCTAGGCAATCTTAACCTCTTGGTCTCAATTTCTTGGTCTCAATTTTCTTATCATTAAAATGGGGCTAACAATCTTACCTGTAATTAATAGGGCTATTGTTGGGAGTGAATGAGTTAATGTACATATGTGACCTGTATAATCTGTATGTAATGTACATACATGAACTATGTAATCTGCATGCTATATGCACACAAACTATGTAATCTGGGTACAGTGTACCTCCATGAGCTGTGGAATTGGCATATAATGTGCTCATATGAGCTTCATAATCTATAAGCTTCAGTGCACAATTGAGGGTAGAGGGTAGTGGTGGTTGTAAACACTCCATGTCTACCCTCAGCCATGATCCCACAGGTCTTGAGAGAGGGGAGACCAATGGGGTTGTTAGGAGGTCACAAGGGCTCAATAAAAAAGCCTTGCCTAACAGGGATACTTCTGTCCCTAGATGAACTCAGAAATAAACATTAATTGCAAGACTTTACATTTTATAGATACAGTCCATGCGAAGATTAGTCTACATTTATGCTGATGAATGTTTTAGTTAACAGCTTCAAGTTCAGATTTTGCTTCTGCCATCTGCTGCCAACCCTCAGGCCTCAATTCCCACAAATGTGAACTGAGCTTAATACTCACTCTGATGGATAGGGGTTATTGTGGAGATTAAATTAAATAGTTCATGTACTGCACCTAAGAAGTGCTCAGTGGTACTTATTAAAATGTGTGTGTGTGTGTGTGTGTGTGTGTGTGTGTGTGTGTGTGTGTGTCTGTGTTAGGATAGTCCATTCTGGTCAGATAAAATAAGCCTTCATCACTCTCTGTTCTGGCTTTAGACAGTTTCCTGGGAGTTATACATTTTTTATAGAATGCGCTAAACTCAGACATTGTTTCAGTATCCTTGGTGTCTTAAATTCTCACTTTTCAATTAATTATATCCCAATTTCTTTTTTTTGGTGTATTTTATTCTTACTCCTACTGTGTTATCTGTTTAGAGTTATTTGTATTTTAGGACGGACACTTTTTGCACTCAGAGGAAGTTACCAGAGCATTCTCTATCTTACATTGTGTTATGACAACTGGGGTTTAAGGTAGCATGAAGCGCAATGAACCGGTCTTACAGTTCTTCCCTAGGAAGGCTTTAATTTGTCCTGCTTCCTTTGAGCAAGTGAAAGCCATTCCTGAACACCTTTTGTTAGATCTCACTTCCATTCTTTCTTTCCATCTCTGTCTCTCTCGTTTCTCTCATGGACCATGACTCTTCCTCTCCCCTTTGTTTTCTCTATTCTCTCCCAGAGAGGAGAGATCAGGAGAGTGGCAAGATTGGCTGGAGGGACGGGATCATTCCAGCTAGTTGCCCTTTTTCTTTAACCCTGAAATCATAACAGTCAATTAGGGAATGAATTCTTGCAAAATGTATGTGGGTTAAAAAAAAGAAGATGGACTTTTGCGTGATGGTTTAAAGTGCAGGGTGTGAAGTCACACAGTCTGGGATTTGAATACTGTCTCTTCACACTAAGTTTCCGTGAGACTCTGGTAAGTTAAGAGTGTCTCTTGCCTGAGGCTCCTCAAAGATGAGTGGGTGTGTAGGAAATGCACATGAAGAACACTGAACACTTTGTTTGGCACATTGGAAGGACTCAGTAAATGTTAATTGTTGTTATTGTTGCTATAAAAAGGTGACCCCCCAGAAGGTTATGGAGTATGTTTACATCTTCAAACTATGAGTTAAGGGATGAGCCTAAGTATACACTCTCTTTACATCACTTGTGTTCCCTGAGGCTTGAAGTGCAATATGGAACTTGGTTGGTTGGTAGACTTAAACACTCATGACTTTGTTACCATACGCATCAATCTACAGTTTGGGTCTTAGTGCTTTATGGAGAGGAAATGACCTCTCTCTCTGGTTTTCTTTTGGTTTAGTTGTAGGAGAGTGTGACAGGCAGAATAATGTCCTCCCCCCACCCCCCCAGCATGTCTGTCTCCTAATATCTAGAACCTGTGAATATGTTATGGTATGTGGCAATGGGGAGTTAGTGTTGCAGACAGAGTTAAGGTTGCTAATAAACTGGCCTAAAAATGGGGAGATTATCTTGAATGATTCAGGTGGGGCTGTGTCTTTAGAAGTAGAAGACGGAGGTAGAAGAAAGTCCACATCTGGGAAGGAATATGGAAAAGGCAGAGTGGGAATGATGAGGTTGCTGGCTTCAAAGGTGGAAGGGGAGCCCAAGCCAAGGAATGTGGGAGGCTAAAAGAGGCAAGGAAACAGGTTCTTCTCCAGGACCTCCAGGAGGGAGCACAGTTCTGCCAACACCTTGTTTCAGCTCAGTGGGACCTGTGTCAGACTTCTGAAATAAGATAATAAATTTGTGTTATTTTGAGCCATTCAGTTTGTGCTAATTTGTTTCAGTGGCAATAGCAGATTAACATAGCAAGTGTATGTGTGTGTGAGAGACAGATACAAATAGAAACTCTTGTGATGGATTTTTGCTGAAGATTAAATTAAGGTAAATAGAATAGTTTCCATGTCATTTGTAAAATGTACATTTTTGTAGGTATCATATGGATTTTTAATTGTTAGCAGAATAGTAGAGATAGTTGCAGAACTATTTAATAAACTCCACATTATCCAAATTACAGGCAGATTTTTAATTTGCAAGTTAATGTATATATCTCACAAAATTAAAGCATTTAAACTTTTAAACATTTAAACATTTACTGAAACATTTCAAAAATGATTTTTACTGAAAAGTGTAAAATTACAAAAACCAGGGGTTTTCTTGAAGAGCCAGGACATCCATGGGTACCATCATTAGGGTGGATGTGAATATTTGTTTTCAATTACACCCCAAGGCTACGTCCCACGCGATCTCCTCCTCTGGCCATAGCTCCTGAGCTCCTCTGTGGACCTTCCTCTCAGACAGAGCTACCCGAACCACAGGTTTGTTTATCAGTAATTGCTGTTTACTGCATGGGCTTCATATCATTAATATGAAGAGGCGGGGCTGTAACTGCGGTGCTAGACGTGATGCCTGCAATCCATTCCCACCAAGCATTCTGTTCTGTTTGTGTGAGCTGCAAATGACCTCTTGTCTTAGCTCGCTGTGTGGCCACAAGAGCATACCTATCTTCCCCCTTCTTCCTTCTTATTTTGTCTGTGCCGCCCAGAATCTCCCCTGAATTTGCCAGTCATAGCATCTTCTACTTTTACTATCTAAACCCAGTACATTTGATTTCACTTCTTAGTGCTATCCCCCAATAATTTGTAGCCTATATTAAAAGGGATTCAGGGGGGGGATTTTTGACATCCTTTCCTGTTACCCCGTATCCTTTTAATCTCAGGGTCACAACCAGAAAGTCCTCCACAGCTTCAGCAGCTCATGACTGATGTTGAAGCTAAAGGCCATCTGTTGGAAACATGGCTGATTGGCAGCTGTTGTTTCGACCTTGGGCCCACCATGACTATGGACAGGGTTAGAAATGAGATCTGTGCTTTCCTGATGCTTCTCCAAATCAAGACCTCTTGGTTTTATGTCTGGTATAGAGCTGTGCCATTCTGTGCCCGTCCTCAAACAGTAAACCTCACATGAACTCAACCACCTAACTCCTGTATTTAGAATGAGATGAGCTGGAAGCGCCATCTAGTTGGGCTGTCTGTTCTCTGAGAAAGGGCTTCACAGGGTGACACTCCTTCATGCAGTCCCTGTGGTCTGAGTCTCTTCTTAGGCTGGTGGGTTTGAAAGCTCCATTTTATTAGTGCACCAGAACCAAAGGGGTTCTCAGGAGCTCACTCACCTAATTCTTAGGTGCCAGGTGAATGAGCCAGAACACAAACTTAGTAATTTAACATTGAGAGATGAGCCATTCTGCAACCAGGAAATTCCCATCTGTGTTGTATCGGGGTATTAGAGAAAACAGACGGTGATATGGAAGCTGGTTGGTAAACACGGGACCAGAAGAGAGATGTGGGGTCTTAAGGAACTCAGCCTGAGGAACTGCCCTTACTCTCCATGCGCTCATGTGATTTGCATGCAGCGTCACTCCTTCCTGGACTGGGCTGGGTACAAACACTGTCGAGTTGCTTTTTGGGTTCACCTTCTTCAGGACTCCATGACAAACACATTTCCTTAACAGTTTGTATCTTTGATTGGGATACAGATAGATGGCCAAATCTGAGTGATTAGAACCAGGGCATTTAGAGTACAGAAGACACAAATTTGTTCAACTTGGTCATTACTCACTGTGTGGTGCTGAGCAACTTAGTTAACTTCTGTAAGCCTTTTCACTTATTAGTGAAGTGGGAATAATAATAGTGTGGTAAGGTTGTTGTGAGGATTGAGCAAGGAAATGCAGGCAAAGCACTTAGCACAGTGTCTGACAAGGAGCTTTCAACTTTTGGTTGACTGGAAGAAGCCTTACTTTCTACTTGTTCACCATAGGAGGCTCTGTGGCTTCTGCGTGGATCTCAGTGCTTTCATTACATGTTGATTGTTCCGTGTTAACTGGGACAGGTGTTTTGGAGGCTTCCTGCTGCTTTCTCTATTGAGCCCATAACCTGACTCCAGGGAACACTGGGGTCCGGAGAGACAAGGGCAGCAGAATCTGTTCTCGGAGAAGGGCCACCAGTCCTATCTGGGCTGCCCTGTCACGTCTAATCTTCACAAAAGTGATCCTGTTTATAGGGCTGGCTTCATATTGTTCTTGCTCCTCCTCCTGGGCCATCGTCTTCCTGTTGGCTGCCAAAGAGTATGAAGGTTGATATATTATGGGGAGGTCCTTTCCAGCTGAGATCCATAACATTCCAGAAAATTGAAGAGTTGGGCCTGCATGCGGTAATCATTTCCCTAGGTAAATGTATGTAAAAACATCTTAAATAGATATAATTTTTACCTTAAAAAATAGTAAAAAAAAAAAAAAAAAAGAAAAGAAAGAAAGAAAGGTTCCAGGCTTAATCTGGTGCCCTCATTAAGTTATTGGGATGACTTGGCTTGACAGCATCACTTGTCAGTTCCAGTGAAATACTTCCTTAGCTTGAGTGTGACTGTTTGGCAGTGGAATGTGTCTCAGAGCAACAGTGAAATCATACTCACAGTGTTACTGGGTGCCAGGCATGCCTAAGAGCTTTGCATGCATTCATTAATGTGATCCTCTCAACCCTATGAAGCCCCATTTTAAAGACGAGGAAGTGGAGATACAGAGGTTCAGTAACTTGCCCAAGATCTCACAGTAGGTGGCAGGGCTGAGAATCAGACCCCTGGTCTGGCTTCATGAATCTGTTCTAAATCATCACGTGATTGTGTTTCTTGGCCTCAAGTAGCCAATGTTTTCTTCTGGTCCTTTCTTCCCTCCCTCCCTCTTTCTTTTCATTTCATTTCTTTTCTTTTCTCTTCTCTTCTCTTCTTTTCTTTCTTTCAGATTTTATTTGACAGAGAGAGACACAGTGAGAGAGGGACTACAAGCGGGGGAGTGGGAGAGGGAGAAGCGGGCTTCCCACTGAGCAGGGAGCCTGCTGTACCAGGCCCCCTGATCATGACCTGAGCCAAAGGCAGATGCTTAATGACTTAGCTACCTAGGCGCCCTCTTCTGGCTCTTTCTAATGCCATGGTAGGCACGACTTGTTCTAAATTTTCACCTTAGTCTCCTTTTCTCCCTCAAGTTACAGTGTTCTCTTAAATGGGATATGATTTTTACTTGCCTTTCACTGTGAGACTTTTCTCTGCACCCACAAAATCTATGCTGGGGGCAGGGAGGTGGTCTCTTGGAGAGTGGCAGTGATGGAGGAGGGCACAGTTATGTTTTTCTGATTGGTTAGTGGCAAATGAGCTAACAAATATGAAAGAGAAGACCTTTCTATCCTTACATACAAGTTTGGGATAGGCAGTTCTCTGTAACCAGCAATATGGATTTGGAGAAATTCAGCCGAAAATGTGGTTTCTCTAGGTCTTCTGGTAGAGTTGTGTTGCTTCTCTAAGAGTCACAAATATCAAGTAGGTACATACTCTCAAGTAACTCTCAAGCACTTGCTGGGCCCATTGGGCCACCACAATGAGCTATAAAGCAGAGGGTTTTACCCCTGGCTTAGAAGGCCTTTTTGATTTTTTTTTTTCTTTATAGAAAGACCCAAAGAAGGGAGCCACAAACCTGCTTCCTTTCTAGGAAATAGTAAGATAAACTTTAATCTCAGGTGTTTTCCTTCAGGTACCACCAATATGTCCACTCCGATTTTTATGTTGTTCCAGACAGATAGGGAGGAGAGAGCAGAGGGGAGGGGTGGGAACAGAAGAACGTATGTTCAGAAACTTTGCTACTGGTGACACCTGAACTGGAATACTTAGAAACATCATATAGAAACAGCATATTACATATTTTCCTATGTGCATATACGTGGTAGCCTGTGGTTTAAAAGCATCACATAAGAAAACTCTCCAAGTGTAATTCTCAAGCTGAAATGATCATTTGACTACATAAACCTTTCTAGTGTTGCCAAATAGGGTTGGTTGTTCACATTTGAACTGGGTGTGTGGGTTGTTCCCATGAAGCTTGTGAATCATTCATGAACACACCAGAGATTTCCAGCTATCCAACCAGCCAAAGGATTCATTTCCTATAAAGGCATTGATTACAGTGTTGAAACAGTGCATTCCAGGCTTGCTTGCATTGATACTAAGCAGGGCATTGTGTCATGGGTGCTGGTTGCCTCAGCCTACAAATTCTTCCTAGCGTGGATGGTGTTCTTCGCTTCTCTTCTGGGACACTTTCTGTTTCTCCTGAATTTTCATCTCTTTTCCCCCCTTCTTATTTGGAGAGGGCACTTGCTTTTAAAATGATTTTTATTATCCGAACTTGTATTTTAAGTCAAAATGGACAGACTTAGTATAGATTTACTCAGGCAACAAGTAATTTTTCTCCATCATTTGATAAATGGAAATTATGGGCATTAATAAGAAGAACATATAATCATTAGCTTCTAAAGAACTTAAATATCTTATTAATAGCATCTAATTGCCTTTTTAAAAAGACATCAGAGAAAGAAGGAACTGAAGGGTGTTATCTCTAGTGTTATTTCCTATTTACACAGAAGGCAAGACACAATAAGGCGAGTAACATTAGGGATTGTAAGAGAAGTTGAAGATATTAGATCAGAAAAATCTCTGGGCCTAAAGCAGAGAAGTCAAATGATGCCCCTAAGAACTAGAATGGAAGGTCACTGCCTGCTGGTCCAAGGTTGTTTTCTATCAACCCAAGTTTCAGCACTATCTACTCCAGATGTGGGGAATGAGAAGTAGAAGAAAGAGCACTGGGTTCTCTCACTGACTGTGTAGTCATGGACCAATCCCCTTTCTCTCTGGGCCCCCGTTTCTCCACCTCTGATATGGAAAAAGCTATTAGATGCCATCAAAAATCTTTCTAATTTTCAGAGAATTATAGGCACTCCCATGTTTATTGAGGCATTATTCACAATAGCCAAGAGGTGGAAACAATCTAAATGGATTGTTTGATGAAGAATGGATAAAAAAGAATGTGGTATATATATATATATATATATGCGCACCACATAAACATGTAATGGAATGTTATTCAGAATGTAAGAAGAAGGACATCTTGCAGTAAGTGACAACATAAATGAAGCTTGAAGACATTATAGTAGTGAAATAAGTCAGTCACAGAAAAATAATGCATAATTCCATTTATATGAGATATGATATGATTCCACTTACATGGTACATGAGATATATCTAAAATAATCAACTCATAGAAGCAAAATATAGAAAGGTAGTTGCCATGGAAGGAGGTTGCTTGGGGGGAGGGTAAAGGGAAAGTTGCTAATCAAAGGGTAAAAAAATAAAATAAAATGAGTTCTAGAGATATTCTGGACAACATTGTGTATGTAGCTAACCATACTTTATTGTTCACTTAATTATCTGTTAAAAGACTAGATCTCATGTTAAGCATTCTTACCACAGTTAAAAAGTTAAAGTTAGGGGTGCCTGGGTGGCTCAGTGGGTTAAGCCTCTGCCTTTGGCTCAGGTCATGATCTTAGGGTACTGGGATCGAGCCCTGCATTGGGCTCTCTGCTCGGCAGGGAGCCTGCTTCCCCCTCTCTCTGCCTGCTTCTCTACCTACTTGTGATCTCTGTCTGTCTATTTATTTAATAAATAAATAAAAAATCTTAAAAAAAGTTAAAGTTAAAAATAAAGTTAAAGTTTAAATTTAAAAAGTTAAAAGTTAAAAAATAAAGTTAAAAAATAAATCTCAGTCTATGAATTTATAGATAAAAAGACTATATAGACTATTTATAGACTATTTAAGACTATTTATAGACTAATGCTAATACCATAGACTCCTTGGATGGTCTCTCACTAGAAGCAGAGACAAGCAAGCTAGAAAATAGTTCTTTGAAGAGTTGAAAAAAATAATCTCTTGCTACTGTGAATTCTTTCCATTCTTGGAGACTGATTACAGAATGTATCTGGTGCTATTTTAACCCTATTAAGGAAATCAAAGTACTTAACATTCAATCTTATTATTTTGTGACACTGGGTGATAGTCACAATATTGTGTGATAGTCATTGAACCACTCTATCCATTAGTTCCTCTATCTATTAAATGGAAATATTAGGGGTAGCTCCTTCATGGTAGTAAGGATTAAATGAATTAGTTATTAAATGAGTTACTTACTAGCTTTTTAATTAACCCTACTTCATAAATAGGTCGATGGATATGTAGAGGAGGAATTGTCTGCAAGTGTGGTCATCTATCAAGCTAGTGTCAAAACCTAAAAGATAATTCCCTAAGATAGTAGGTCATCCAGATCTTTAAAGCAAAAGGCATTTGTCAGTTAGAAAGCAGTGGCTTTTATAATTCAGCTCGCATGCTTCAAGTGAGAATCTTTTAAAATTTGGATGCCTAGGTCCCACACCTGGAGATGCTGATGCAGGATGTCTATAGTACGGCCAAAGAATCTAAATTTTATAGGTTTCTCGGGATTTTGGATATAAGTGGTTTCTGAGTCAACTAGAGAAATCCTGGTGGCAAGTAATGTAATGGGTTACCACTGACTAAACTCTTGAGGAAAAATTTTCAGGCCACTTCTTCTAAGCATGAATTGGTGGAGTTGATCATAGAGGATGAGGATGGAGAGGCTGTGAGCCATCTATAGGGACTGGGGGTGTAGTTAATGGTTGAGAGACAAAGGGGAAGAGGGAAGCATGGTTACCCCTGCATTTGGAAGTGTTTAAACCAGTTGTCATATATTAAGGTAAGGTCAACATGAAAAAAGACAAAATCTAGAAAAAATATATCCTTAAACCTCCTTTGTTGGGAAATATAATTGCAGACCACCAAATGGGTTTTGATACTCTTTCCTGCTCTGAGACAGGTTCTACCAATCAAAAGGCCATATTGCTCTTGGAGTCAATCCTTCTTAAGATTATGTCTTACTAGTACTTTATAGACTTCTAGAGAAAGGAACCTGGCATTATATTGCCTTACAGGACTGGGATTCACAGTCTTTTTGGTTTCAAATATCTATAATTCAGCCTAGTATGTATGAGTGTGAGTTTGGCACATGGGATGGGATATCCTTGAATGGAAAGGGAGGAAGAGATCCTATTTTGGGAATAAATTGAGAATGGCATTGCCATATCAACCCAAGGTTAGCCTGAATCCATCGAGGTTCCTAAACCCTGAATCATGTTGGAATCAAAACTCAGAGCAGACTGAGCAACTCTGGCTTCTCACCAACTGGTTTTTCAGTTACTGTTGATAGTACGTATGGGGTCCACTGGGGACCATCACTGAACCAGATACAAAGGAAGAAGTTTGTGAAATGACAAATGCCTGGTTCCAGTTAGGGGACAAACCTCTCTTCTGCCTGGCCTTATATAGCTTACACAACCCTTTTAGTGTTATTATTCCATTTAATCCCTCCAGTGTGTCAGGACCTACATTGTTATGTTCCTTTTACTCAAGGTCATACACACAGACTGGGATGAGACTTTCTCCTAGGGCTTCTGAGGCAACCCCCTGCTCTTCCCACATTTCCATCCTTCAGTCTGAGATAGTATGCTGTGAAGTGCTACCAGGGGTAAGCTGGGCATTCAGATGGGAAAGAAGTTATTGGGAGGAAGAAGATGACTTTGAGAGTTTCCCATTCCTCTTGCTCAGTATAAGTTGCTACTTGTATGGAGGAAGTGGCTGCTGAGCTCTGAGTTAAATGATGCTTCTGTTTTTGCTGTGGGCACTAGCTATCAGCTGATATCTGATATAGACCTGAAGATTCAGAAATGCTTTACTGAGTAGAATTGCAGGCTTGATGACAGGAAGATATTGTTCTGTTCTTTTTTCACCCTCAAAGCCGGGCACTATTAAAACTCTCCAAATCATGAGTGGATAACTACATTTATGGAGAAAGAATTTTGACATGGGATAATAACACAGTTAAGTCCAGGGCTGTAGTTAAAGGCAAAGCTTATGTAAAAATAACATTTGCATCATGCTCTTCAGTGTACCAAGTACATGACATAAACAATTTCATTTGATCTGCACAGCAAACCTGTAAAGTAGCTATGGTTCTCTTAACAAATAAGGAAATTAAGTTTGATAAAGGCTAAAGGTTTTGCCCAGGGTCCCAAGAGACTAGTTTAGGACTTCAGGTCTTTTGACTCCACATTCTGTATTTGATTTGTAATTATTTATGAGAACTTCTGGAAATGTCAAATACTTTGTAGGGATTGACTGAAACCCTCTGTGACCCTACTTATGAGAAGCTCTGATAATGGCCGGTACATACATGGTATCTTCTCACTTGAGACTGTCTCATGCTCTGAATCAGCAATTACTAAATGATTACTTTTCTGCAAAGTTTGTGGAATCAAGTCCATTTCTCTGTAATGGATAAATTGAAGGAAGCTAAGCTATGTTTTCATGGTCATCAGTCCCAGGGAGATGGAGGAACAGGATTATGGCGTGAGAGTTCCAGCTCCATGTTCCTTGTTAAACAGTCAGAAACAATTTCCATTCCCTATAGAGTGGAAAGAGAAATAGCAAACATTTAATAAAAGGATCCATATATTCCTTCAAAATGCTCTAGATTCACTCCCCACAGCCATTCCTGACTCTCGATGAAAATATTTGGAGAACCCAATGGTTACAAAGTTTTGGAGAACACAGACATCTTCAAAAATGCCTTGGGGAATATAAAGTATGTGCCTATGGTTAACAGACAGCCCAGTTCAACAGGAGTCAGACTCACAACTATTAAAGGAAACACAACATTAAAGATCTTTCCCCCTATTCATGCTATTCCTATATAGGCTTCTTTCTACAGCCAAGGAAGGATTTTAGGAGGGAAGGTCGCAGCTTTTCACCTCATGTACCATGGCCAAAACCAATCTTAGAACTTGTCTGACTGGATCTAGTGAGCAATATACATAAACAAGATCTGAGTAAACAAGAGAGAAACCTGCCTATCACCTGTGGAGTCAAGTAATGTAGGGCACCTTCCCAGGCACTTATAAATCAGTGCTCGTCTCTCAGAGAAATGGGTGATGTGCTTCCTGAGAAATGTCATTTGTTATCCTGTTGATAGTGGCAACTTAGGGAAGGATCAGAATGCAAGGTATTCTATCTAGCAATGTAGACCCACTGTGGTAGTAAGAAACTAGGTACCTTAAGGGGCTGGGGACTTTTTAAGCCTTTCTGGTAGGAGCAAGTATTGGCCTTTCTTTCATGAATGAGGGTCATTTTCATCACCTTGGATGTTAGACTCTGACAGTTCTGATGATGAAGCAAGGCTGTACATGCTCGTGAGAAGAAATGATTTTGCCATCCTGAATCTCCTGAGTGATGGTGCAGATTTTAACCAGTATTCGGGGCAGGCATCTGTAGGCACAGCAGGGCCCGTGTGTCCAGTGGGAAGCTGAGGATGATGCGTTGTCAACTGAGGCTGTGCATTCCATGGCACTGGCCTTACTGGAAGGCTCACATTTGGTGGCACATGGGCTACAGGGAAGCCTAGAAAAAACAGAATTTTACCTGTGACTGAGGGAAGCTAACGATGGTGATGGGGTGGTGTCAACATGGGCCACTCAAAACAAGGACTCCCAAAAGCTTATTCATTCATTTTGTCCTATCATTAGTGAAAGAAGAAGAATGAAAGCAGATCCATGGGAAAGCAGCATCCTTGGTTTGGAAGCGTTAGATTACGTAAGCTGCCATTATGCACAATGCCACTGCCTTGTGGAAGAACACCATGCCAGGAGTTAATGACCAGGGTGCAGCCCAGCTCTGTCGTTTACTAGCTGGTGACCTCAAATAAGTCAGTGAAGCCTCCTGAGCTTTAGTTCTTCATCTCCAGGCTGGGTATAATTGGAACTAAATTTACAGGGTCAGTAGTGATACGGGACAAGCTGAGGGGCTTATTATCTGAGGACAAGAAATTAGTTCAGATATTTTTCTTATCAGAGAGTCATAATACTACTGGTGGCCTGAGCCCCATCTATGGAAGAGTGCTCAGTCTTTATCAAGAAGCTTTAAAGTGCCTTTGGATGTATTTAAATGAAACTTTACGGAATTGGAGTTGGAAGCAATTAACAGAGCTCTTTATAGAAAGCATCATCTTTCTTTGATGATTCAAGGCACTTTGGTGCCTTGTAGCTCCTCATAGGGACTAGCTATGGTTAACTTTATGCTAGTATAATGTGGCAGTTAAAATGTGCAACTTAAAAGAATGCTGGGAACAGAATTCAGTGGCTATTTTGGGGAAGAAGGTCTCTGTAGCAATTTTAACAGAGTCCGCACCCACCTGGGGCATTCATTGGAAGGAGCTGCTTCCTCTGAAGAGGTTGTGTTCTATCTAGGTCAGTTCCTTATGAGTTGGTTGGCTTCTTATTGAAAAACCTTACAATTTCTACTTTTAAAAAAAGATGCTAAAGTACATATCTACATGCTGCTGTTGGCATCAAGGACAAGTGGCCGGACAGGGATGGGCATTTCAGCCTGAGCAGAATGTTCTGCCAAATGGAACAGGGTCATCCTATTCAATCTCATGAAAGTTCATCTCAGTGGGGGAAAATCTATAAGTGGCCAGGAATATTCGAATATTTGGGAAAACCATTTTTTCCCTTGTACTTAAAAAAAAACTCAACATATAAGCAATTAACCTGGCACACTGGCTCTTCAGAATGACTCAGCTCAGCTAAGACCTCAAGTTTGGACCAGGTTACAGTTGTAGGTCTCCGAACAGCACAGCTTGAGACCATGTATCGCAAGTTCCCATCACTGGCAAGAAGATCAAAGCTCACGCCCCCTGTTGCCAGTGGCAGTAACACATGTAGGTGAGCATATTTTCTAGTAGGAGCTGTTTTTATTTTACTTACTTGACATCCGAACTCTCCAGAAGGCTGCGGTATGTGGCAATCTCACACTCCAGCTGGGACTTGACATCCAGCAGAACCTCGTATTCTTGGTTCTGTCTCTCCAGGGCACACCGGATGTCTGCCAGCTGAGCCTCCACATTATCGATCAGACACTGGATCTGGGCCAGTAAGGCTGTATATCGGGCCTCTGTCTCCACCAGGATGCATTCCTGGGAATCTCTCTACCACGGAGGAGGAAAGTAGGATTTATAACGATGACTCGTTGGAGCCTAGGTCACTTGTAAACTGCATCATTTTAAACAATGGTTTCTTTGGGACAGGTACTAATGAATCTCCAACCCTCTTATTACTTCCTAACCAAATAAATTCAAAACCAAAATTATCAACTATGCTAAAGCTCGCTTCCCTTTATACTCTTAACTTATTTTTGCCCTCTTAAGTATTTACTTCTTTCTCAATCACCTGATAATATCCTACCACACTCTCCTACTCTCGTTAACTCCTGGCATGGTGTTCTTCCACAAGGCAGTGGCACAAAAAAAGATTCCAACTTATTTTACACCTGGGCTATAAGAACCTGTTACTATGGCACCTCATTCTATGAATATTTATACCTTAAAGAAGTTAGCAGCATCTAACGCAGCATATCTAAAACATGAGAATTGAAACTTTGATGATTAAAGTTCTTTCCTGCTCCATCATTCTGTAAGTCTACGGACAATGGAATTTTAGGGTTGAATAACCCATCATTTGCATGGTTTTCCCAATTTTTAGAGAGGAGAAAACTGAGGTTCAAGGGGTTAAGTGGGTTGCCCATGGTCACATGATTAGCTGGTGACAAAACCAGCTTTGGGGCAGGCTCTTCCAAGTACCCTTCACATCAGAGCCATTTAAATAACTCCTTACGGGGCGCCTGGTTGGCTCAGTGGGCTAAGCCTCTGGCTTAGGTCATGATCTCAGGGTCCTGGGATCGAGTCCTGCATCAGGCTCTCTGCTCAGTGGGAATCCTGCTTCCCTCTCTCTCTCTCTGCCTGCCTATTTGTGATCTCTCTCTCTCTGTCAAATAACTAACTAACTAACTAACTAACTAACTAACTTCTTACTTCAGAGAGGCAGTACAATGAAGCAGAAGTGGTTCCAGCTTTGGAACCTGAATTCCGGCTCAGACTCATTTCTTTTGTGACCTTTAACAAGTTACTTAATGCCTCAGGATCTCAGTGTCTCCATCTCTATAAAATAGGCAAGATGGAACTCACCTGGGATTTGGCGTGGGAAAATCACTTTAGCTGCCTGAGTCTCAACTGTAAAATTGGCTCAATAATTATGCTACCTCCTTTATAAGATTATTTTATAAATTTGATAGTTTGTAAAAATGTTTTGCATGTAATAAAATGCCCTCTTAATGTTTCCCAAAGTGTATTCCATAGATCATTATTGCCATGAGAGGATCTTAAAAAAGGGGGTCCAGAGCCAAATAAGTTTGGAAAGCTGAATACCATATATCTCCTTCTGGGAGAGCCATAGAGCATATTAGCTTATTGAAGGCCTGCAGGAAGGTACCCTGTTGAACCTGTGTTTACTCCAGCATTTCCCAGGCTTTTTTGACCACAGGCCCTTTTTTTGGCCATAGGCCCTTTAGCAAACAGAGGAACTTCTGAGGGACACAATTTGAGAAACATTGCAACATGCAGGTGTCTGGGGCTATTGCCATCACTGCTGTGTTAGGCTTGGTCAGCTTGCTGGGTACCATTTGGTGTTGGGCCTGCAGTTCAATCTCCAGAGCATTCACAGTGCGTCTCAGTCCAGTGACCTCCTTCAGGCAGCACTGCTGCTGTTCAGAGCTGGTTACCACCTGCTGGTTCAGCCCCTCCATCTGAAACACAAAGACCATGACTATTATGAAGGAAAACATGACTTTGATTAACGGGCACCTGGAAATGCAATGTCAACTTTTTGGTTTTGACTTTTCTACCCTCCCCCACCTGCGTGTTGAACCATTGTTCCACTTCTCTGCGGTTTGTCTCCATGATGGACTCATACTGACATCTCATTTCTTGTAGAACCTGGTTTAGATCAACAGAAGGAGCAGCGGTCACTTCAATGTTGAGTCTGTCCCCAAGCTGGCTCTGTAAGGAATTTATTTCCTATGGAAAGAAAAAGAATGGGAGGTCATTTGGTGAACAGATGACACCCTTGTGTTCTTGTTTGTCTAATAGCAATGATTTAGCTTAATTGTATCTGAAATATAGCTCACAATAAAGACATAGATGATTTATAGGTGCTATTGAGATGCTATAAAATGACTTCAGGCTAGTTCAGATATGACTCTGTGTTCAAATATGTAGAACATTAAAAGGAATCAATCAGCAAGATCAGAGTCTTAAAGAATTTAGATCATTTCCAGCGATGGGTAATGGTGAAGCAGCAGAGAGGTAGAATTTATAATAAGAGACCATAGCCTCTATGACGCCAATATGGGCTTTTACTAATACAGACTTATAGCAATAGTGGCAGAAGTCTGTGTAGGGATCCTACAAACAGAGAGGAAAGCTGTGAGGACAGGAAAAGTGTTGCTTCCTTCTCCTGAAAAAGCGGGAAGGACAATGGAGGCCTCAGATACTGTGTTATAGGTGATGGATTCCCATGGTAGTAGCGGTAGGTACTTTCGGGGCTGAAAAGCAGAGTAGTATCTACTTTTTGGAGACACCTATTGCCCAGTTCAAGTCAAAGGAATTGCTGCTATTTTTAGAGGCTTAGCTTGTAATGACTCTCTTGGTTTTTCTCTAACCTCTCCATGGTTGTTTTTGAGGCAGAGGAGCTCCTCCTTCAGAGACTGGACTTGCGTCTCCAGGTCAGCCTGGGCCAGGGTCAGTGCATTGAGGATCTGCTGTAGGCCTTTGGCGTCTGCCTCCACTAGCTGGCGTATAGACATCTCAGCTTCATACCTTTAAAAATGAGACACAAAAAGAAAGGCATTAAAATCAGATAGTGTAAATCAAGCCAAGCAGAACTCTCCTTCCGCATTTTCCTATGGGCCTTTCATTTAGTATATTTCTGTGTCAGTTTTATTCTCATTAGAGGTGAGACCACTTGATAAACATCACCACGTAATTATTATTCCTTAATCAGTTTGCTGGGATGAGGCCATATTGCTGTTCTTTGAGATAAGGAAATTTGTCCTCTTTCTCCTGCTCCAAGAGGCAATGCAGTCGACGGAGAAAGAGCTGTGGATGAGGAGTTAGAAAACTTGGAGGCATGTTTTAGCTATTTCTTGTCCTAGCTGTATGTCTTTGGATGTGACAGACCCCCCCCTCAAACCACAGTTTTCTCGACTTAAACAAGGCAACTATTTATTGACCCATTTTCCTGAATTACTGTACAGGTGATCAGATGGGTTCATATGTTAGAATCTCCAAGTACTGTTTCCATTTATTGAATGTGAAGGTTTTCCCTGGGCTCGTGCTGGTATGGTGTGGAGCAGGTTTAGCAGATTTGGGGATAATCTTCTCAGGAGTGTATAGAGTCAGAGGCGGGTGAATTCTGTCGCGAATGACAGTGCTGGGTGGGCTTACTTGGCTCTCATGTCATCAGCAGCCAGTTTGGTGTTGTCAATTTGTGAGACCAGTCTGGAATTCTCAGCCTTGGTGCACAAGATCTAGAATTAAGAAATTGTACACACAAATGAGACAAACACCAGGATCTCCTTCTTTAAAAACCAATGGCTTGTGTGTATTGCAATTAACAGTGGGTGGGGGGGGGGTTAGGCTTTTCATAGCTATGCTTAGGAAGTTTGGGAAGCTTTGGAAAGTCTGAGTTTTTCTTTTTTTTAAGATTTTATTTATTTGACAGAGACACACAGAGAGAGGGAACACAGCAGGGGGAGTGGGAGAAGGAGAAGCAGGCTTGCCGCAGAGTGGGAAGCCCGATGCGGGGCTCGATCCCAGGATGCTGGGATCAGGACCTGAGCCGAAAGCAGACGCTTAACGACTAAGTCACCTAGGCACCCCAGGAAAGTCTGAGTTTTTGTTATTTTCCTAAGAAATCAACAAAACCCACACCAATAAAAACTTCTGTATATGTTTTACCATTAAATTATAAAATCTGGGGTGCTTGGGTGGCTCAGTGGGCTAAAACCTCTGCCTTCGGCTCAGGTCGTGATCTCAGGGTCCTGGGATTGAGCCCCGCATGGGGGGGGGGTCTCTGCTCAGCAGGGAGCCTGCTTCCCCGCCCACCCGCCTCCCTCTCTGTATACCTGTGATTTCTGTCTAATAAATAAATAAAATCTTTAAAAAAATAAAATAAAATATAAAATCTGCCCTCAATTTGCATCCTCTGGAATGTAACCACCATGAGGGCAAGGACTTTTTAGTACACAAATATTTTCCCAGAGCCTGGAGTAATGTCTGGTGTGTTGGTGGTGGTGTTCAGTAAACACTTGTTGAAGAAATAAAATGGAATAAATCTGGCATGTGCAGTAACAGCAACACATTGCTCTGATTAGGAGATAGGCTTGGTGTTGGAAGAAACCACTGAAATAATTTGGAGATAATGAAATGAGCATAAAAGGGGGAAACAGTGGTGATGGTAGCAAAATGGATAAAACATATAATAATTCCTAAACTATTGGGAACTTATTAAAACACAATGCCCTTTCTCAGATCCCTGTTTTCTTATTTTTGCTAAAGAAATGACAGCAATAGGTTGTTGACACATTTTGACACATGTTGACACACTTCTGGCACAGCAGAATGTATCTCTGGAAGACGAACAAATATAAAACTCTGAATATTGCCTCCAGATGACAATTCCATTCAAGAGATTCTCTTATTCTACAAAATATTTTTTCCAACATAAGATGAACTAAAAATATTAAGGGTTAGCAAATGGCTATTGCTTGGAGAGTGTCATGACACAACCCAATTATACACATTCCTAAGAATCTTACCTTCCTCTGGAGCTCCTCTATGGTAGCATAGTAGGACGCGTAGTCAGGACATACAACACAGAGCTCTTTGTTACACTCCTCCTGGATTTTGCACTCCAGTTCAGCATTCTCTTGTTCCAAGATCCGCACCTTCTCAAGGTAGTTAGCAAGGCGCTCATTCAAGATTTGCATGGTCTCTTTCTCATGGCTGTTGATGCCTTCACCACACCAGCCACAGTCATCCAGAAGGGGACAGGCATTGAAGTTGCTTATTAAGCAGATGGGTGTGAAATAAAAGCAAGGAGTGGATCTGGCAGTCCTCGGAACATGGCCAGCTTGTTGGCAGCTGTTGGCTTTAAGACCATCATGTTGGCAGCTGGCGTTAGAAGAAATGGTCCGAAAATGTGTAATCCTAGAGCAGTTTTGGTGTGGCGTTGAACAAGAAATCATTGTTGTTGTACAACCATTGGTTTCCATCGTGTGTACCCAGTTTTGGTTTATTTTAGTCCGTGGTCCGGATGGAAAGCTCAAGCAACCTCGACTGTGTCTGATTTCCAAGCTTCTCGGCTATTTCCTCTTTGAAGTGCTTATATAGCCTTTGCTCTAGGTGGGGTCACAGCTGACAGGATGTTTTCCTTTCTAATGTTTATATCAAATCCCACAGGAACATCTCATTAGTCTGCTTTTTACTTGCCTGAGAATAGTTACTTGTCTCATAAAAATGTGCATTGAGGCTGTTACTAAGTTATGACCCATCACAACTACTACTTGTCATTGGATCCAGAGCTTCACATGAAGTCTTCAAAAGGAACTGTCGTCACAGTTCTAACAGCATCCATTATTAAGTAGGTGTGAGTATATTAAGTTCATTAAATCCTTATTGACCTCTCCACCTGGCATTAAGCTTGAATCTGGAATGAGTTCATCCTTCTTTTCCTTTCTTCTCTAGGAAAGGGAATCTATTAATATCTAATAATTATTGGAGAACTCAGAAATCAGTGTTTTATTTTGTTCTGCCCCACTGATTTTCCCATTTTCATTGTTCAGACATTGTGAGTATGGGTTAAATTGTTAGTTTTAAATAAGACACTTCTTAAAGGTCATTGTTAGATTCCTGTTTCAGTTTTCCAGGTAGGGTTTGATTGCTAACAAGAAATTTCTTGGAAATTTTATGACATTTTATGACATTTCTAGCACTCAGTGTTTGCTTGTGGAATTATGTTAGCTAAAAATTTATCATGGTGTTGACTTATATTTGCTATTTAAACATGATCAGTTGAAAGGCATGTGTTTTCTTTCTCAAGAATACCTTCTCAGCATTTTCTGAAGAAAGTTATTTGTTCCTGATCCTTTATGGAGGCTCTAGGAGAGAATAATTTCCTTGACTTTTCCAGCTTCTAGAGGCTGCCCATGCTCCTTAGCTCGTGGCCCCTTCCATCTTCAAAGCCAGCATGTGGCAGATCTTTTTCACATGGCATGACTCTGACACTGACTCTTCTGCTTCCCTCTTCCACACTTAAGGACCTTGTGATTATATTGGGCCCATGCATATCATCTAGGATAATCTTCTATTTTAATGTCAGCTGATTAGTGGCCTTCCCCTTTGTCATGTAGCCTAACATATTCAAAGATTGTAGGATAAGGACATCTTTGGGGGCCCATTATTCTGCATATCACATAATGTACAGAAAAAGCACAATAATTTACAATAGCATCAACAAATATAAAATACACAGGAGTAAATTTAGTTAGAAAGGTAGGTCACATGAATAAAATACTGAAATGCACTGGAGGACAGAAAACTAGGATAAATGGAAAGATTTATCATGTTCTTGGCCTGAAATACTGTAGTTATCACTATAAAAATGTCAGTGATCTCTACATTAATTTAACTTAGATTCCAATAAATTTATTGAGATCCTCCCAAAATTGATTTTGTTTCAATCAGACAAGATAATTCTGAAGTTTTATGAGAAAAAAATTAATCAAATTTGAGTAGCCGGGAAAATTCTAAAAAGAAAAGTCACCAAGAGATTAGTCCTTCCTATTTTAAAGCCTCAATAATTAAAATACTATAGTAATCATCCCTGAATAACCAGACAAATGAAGAGAATAAAATAAGGAGTCTAAAACAGACCTTGGGACACCTGGGTGTCTAGTTGGTTAAACATCTGCCATTGGTTCTGGTCATGATTCCAGAATCCTGGAAAGAGTCCTGTATTGGGCTCCCTGCTCAGTGGGGAGAAGAGCCTGCTTCTCCTTCTGTCTGCCTCTCCCCCTGCTTGTGCTCTCTCCCTGTCTATCTCTCTCTAACAAATAAATAAATAAATAATATTAAAAAAATAAAAAAAATTGACCTCCTTACAGATTGGGATTTAGTATATGATAAAGGTGACATTTAAAATCAGTGGGGGAAAAGATAGACTATGATATGTAGTTTGGGGACAATTCTGTATCAATTGAGGTCAAAGGTAGGGCAGGAAATGTTAGAATCATACCTCATGCCTTATAGTAGGACAAATTATAAATTTTTTAAAAATATTTTATTTATTTGAGAGAGAGAGTGAGAGAACACAACCAGGGGGAGGGACAGAGGGAGAAGCAGACTCCCCACTCTGCATCAGGGAGCCTGATCCAGAACTTGATCCCATGCCCCTGGGATCATGACCTGAGCCAAAGGCAGATGCTTAACTGAGCCACCCAGGAGCCTAACAAATTACAAATTGATCAAAGATTCAAATGCAAAAAAATGAAATCATAATTGTGCTAATAAATATGAGAGTTCTTTTATAAATTTGAAGTCAGAAGGCCTTTCTAATAATGACCAAAATAAAGAAACCATAAAAACTTATAAACTGATGACACCGAATAACTTGTACATTGGTAAAAACACAACCTCTAAAATCAGAAGACAGATGTCAAACTGGGAAAGCATATTTGCAATAACACTGTAGATAATGACCGGAAAGAAAATACAAAAGGCATTCAATTTAAAAAGTGCCTTAGAACAAATGCTTCATGTCACTAATAATAAAGGAAATGTAAACTTAAAGTACACTGAGAAATCATTTTATCTTTTCACCTATCACATTGGAAAAAATCGCAGTTTGATAACAAATGTACTGTATACAGCCTTTCATTTATTGCTGGTGAGAGTATAAATTCATACAAGTTACTATACTGCTACAATAGTTGGATAGGGTGATATTGGCATGAGGGTTGGCAAATAGTGAAAAAGAGTACGGATTCTAGGAATAGACTCACATACATGCGGTCAGTTGATTTTTTTTTAAATTAATTAATTTTTTTTAAGATTTTATTTATTTATTTGACAGACAGAGATCACAAGTAGGCAGAGAGGCAGGCAGAGAGAGAGGGGAAGGGAAGCAGGCTCCCCACTGAGCAGAGAGCCCGATGCGGGCCTCGATGCAGGGCTCGATCCCAGGACCCTGGGATCATGACCCAAGCCAAAGGCAGAGACTTTAACCCACTGAGCCACCCAGGCGCCCCAGTGGTCAGTTGATTTTTGACAAAGTTTCCCAAGTAGGTCAATGAGAAAAGGATAGCCTTTTCAATAAATGTTGCCAATCAGGTAATTGTATAAAAGAAATTACTATATCTTGAGCTCTACCTCACAAAATTTATTTAATAATAAATATTAATATAAATTAATATTCATATTAATTTAGATTTACATTACTTAATATTTATAATATATATTAATATAATAAACAATAAATAATAAATTAATTTAATAATTTAAATTAATTATAAAAATTAATTCAAGATGGATTAAACACTTAAATGTGAAGATTGTATGTATGGAGTTTTTAGAAGGCAACATGGAAGAGTATCTTCGTAATCTTGTGGTGAGCAAAGATTTCTAGCACACGGAGAACACTAAGGAACGTAACATTTCATTCCAGTTAAAATCTTTTGTTGATTAAAATATACCACTAAGAAAGCAAAAGGGCAGGCCACTTGCTGGGTGAAAGGATTCACTATTTTATAAACGACCTTCCCTTTGACCCAGCAGATACATGACTAGTTCTGTGCCCAAGAGAAGTAAGTACATGTATATACACAAAAAGACTTGTATAAAAATGCTTGTAGAATTTTTATTCTCAATAGCACCCAAACTGGAAACAACCCAACTGCTCACAAGGGACAATGGATCCACACACTGTGGTATGTTCATAGAATAGATTGATATTCAGTAACAAAAAAGAATGAACTATTGGTATTCACAGTAACACAGAAGAACTTCATACATTATGTCAGCCTGAGGAAGTCAGGCACAAAAGGGTACAAACAGTATGATTACATTTATATTAACTTCAAGAACAGGTAAAACTCATCTGTAGCCTTAGATATCAGAGTAGTGATTGTCTTCTCATGAGGGAGGTGAGCTGACTGGGAAGGAGCATGAAGACACTCTCAAGGTTGGTATTTTACATCTCGCTATGCTAGTCTGTATCTTGATGTGGATGATTACATGACTGTATGTTTTCAAATTTCGTGGAACTGCATACTTTCCATTGATGCATTTTATCATATGAAAATTAGATCCCAATAAACTGTGATTAATACAGAAAGTTAAGATTTGATACAGCTGAGTCGCTCTGGTAATGCTCATTACTCTATTCATATACTTGAATTACAAGTGGATCATAGAGTCACTTGCAAAAAATGGAAGTCATAGATGTGCTAAGAGAAAGCATAAGAGAATTTTTTTAATAAATTAAGAGTGTATACATTTTTAATTTTATTTATAAATTTTATAAATTAATCATAAATTAAGAGTGACAATGACTCAAAATCTTATTATTTATTTATTTATTTATAAATTTCTTTTATAAATTAATCATAAATTAAGAGTGACAATGACTCAAAATCAAGAAACCACAAAAAATGGATAAATCTGACTCCAAAAATAATAGCATTTGAAATCATAATCATTTTAAAAACACATAAAAAGGACTTTGAGTTTTATAACTTTGATTAATGTTATTTTCTTCTTTATCTTTTTCTATACATTCTACCACTACTTGGGTGTATCACTTTCAGAATCAGAGTTTGACAATTATTTTGTATTTTTGTTTTCATACCCTTTTCTCCATCTTCTCACTTTTCTTCTCTTGAGTGTCTGGGGTAGAAGTTTTCCTTCCTTCCATGGCCGACTGCTTTATTTGTGTTCTGGAGCTGACTCCTCTCTGATTCCTTCAGTATCATATTTCATCAATTATACTCCTCATTTCTTTCATCTTGGACATCTTTGGTGCTGCTTGATCAATTTTCCTTTCCCTGTAAGCGTATTTGTTTTTTTTTTTAATTTTTTATAAACATATAATTTATTATTAGCCCCAGGGGTACGGGTCTGTGAATCGCCAGGTTTACACACTTCTCTGTAAGTGTATTTGATCCGAAATGTCTTACTCATAAGTATATAGCACTTCAGCCATGAAGGCAGCTTCTTCCTTCCTTCCATTTTTTTTTTAAGATTTTATTTATTTATTTATTTATTTGACAGCGAGAAAGACAGAGAGTGAGCACAAACAGGGGAGCAGGAGGCAGAAGGAGAGGGAGAAACAGGCTCCCTGCTGAGCAAGGAGCCAGCAGTGGGGCTCAATCCCAGCACCCTACAATCATGACCTGAGCTTAAGGCAGATGGTTACCGACTGAGCCACCCAGGTGCCCCTTATTTTATTACTTTTTTTTTTTTTTTGAGACAACATTGGGTGTCTGTCACTTTCATTTGCTACCACCAGCTCATTTGTTAACTTTGGGCAATCTGGCTAACCTGTGAGTATTCTATGACATAGTCTATCTTGAAGAGCTTCTTTATCTGCCTTAATAGCACCATTTTCCAGTGTGGAAATGCTCAGTGCTTCCTACAAAGCAATGTACAAATTCTTGATTGCCAGGTCACAGGCTTGACCCAGCTGACTCTATCTCATATCCCTTGACTCCTGTACCCGCTGCTTACACTCTAGCCAAACTGTATCCCTTGCCATTCTCCAAGCTCTCCTTGCTTTGTTTCCCCAGAGCAGATTTATTGTTGAGGTTTCCTCTACCTTTCTTCATCTAGGTGTTTCAAGGCTGCTCTGGGAGAGAATTCAGCACTCACCCATATTTGGTTCTCCTCTCCTTTGGGGCACATGGGAAGATAACTCTTTCTTGTCCCCTTGCAGTTAGGAGTAACCAGGTCTTTAATCTCTAGCTCAAGACCCTCGTACAGCCTCTTTTCCTGCCCCAGGGACTGGGGAGCCAGCACATTCCAGATGCTGGAAAAGCAAGTCTGAGAGTAATAGAAAGGAGTCCCCTTTACAGTGTTGTCCTGGCTGGAGCCTTCTGGGAAAGAGGCTGTGTAGGGGAGAGAAAGGTTGGGCTTTAGGTCCAGACTGAGATCAGTAGCTGAGATATAGGGAGGAAATATCACCTTGTAGGGCTAGCAAGTAATCCATGAGTTGTAAATATCAAATACATACTATGAGAAGCCCGAGTCCTTGGGTCATGAATGCTTCTTGCATTTAGAGCAGGTAAATTTTGAGGCCATTGCTTTACATGAGAGTTCTCATGGTGGACTATACACAAACACTAGAATGGAAGGCTTTTTTTTTTTTTTAAAGATTTTATTTATTTATCTTAGAATGCAAGGCTTTTTGCTGGTTCTTACAAATGAGTGATGCATTATATTTTTAGATTAAAAATTTTATGCAACACTAAGTGCTAAAATTACTGGCATCTTGTTTAGTGCATTGTTAAAGCTACAAGGACGTTATATTCTTTTTTTTTTAAAGATTTTATTTATTTATTTGACAGAGAGGGATCATGTAGGCAGAGAGAGAGAGAGGGGTAAGCAGGTTCCCCGCTGTGCAGAGAGCCTGATGCAGGGCTCGATCCTAGGACCCTGAGGTCATGACCTGGGCTGAAGGCAGAGGCTTAATCCACTGAGCCACCCAGGTGCCCCAAGGGTGTTATATTCTTAACTAAAAATTAGGACTCTACGAGATTTTACTGAGGAAGGTCTTATTGTTTTACCCAAAAATAAAATGGCCATTTCAGTGTTTGACAACCCAGGTGAACTCCTTCTATACATGTCCATGTAGAAAAGGATAGAGTTTCCTACTTCAGTTCTACTTTGATTTTGCATTGAGCCAGGCGTAGGCAATTACCCTGGCATCACATGGTTATTACATCCACTGTTATAAGCCACAAAGCTATGTTTGCCATGTTAAAGGAATGAAACACATTTTATTTGGAGATTAGCAAGTAAGTTTTATAGACTGCTCGAATATCACAAGCAGGCGGGAGAGGAAATGATAAAGCAGAAATATAGTGAGGATGTTTAGAGGACAAGTTTAGGGTAGAAATGCCTTCTTGACTTTCAGGTTCGGCTGTCTGTGCTGCCCCTTTTGCTTTCCAGGACCCCGCCGACTTTGATTCCTCCATCCAACACACGGGGGGGTTTAGCGCTCACGTACAGCAGTTTTCGACCGTGCAAATCACATACGCCGAGCAAGGCTCATAGGTGTTGCTTGATGTGCTTATGGCAGAACACGGGTTACAGGGGAGCCTGTGGAAATTTTGAACCAAGCTTAACAAGGGAAAGCTGGATAGAATTTCAACTCAGGAAAGATCATGCCAAAATCTGCCCTGCAAATGATGTTCTGAACACTCTTTGCCGAGTTAACATTTGACTTAAGCCTATGTCAGGCCTGGACCCAGCATTGCGGTTCCACATGCACTGCAGCTACGCCAGCTGAATACAATTTTACATGTTTACTTCACTTGCAGATGTTGTCTTGCACATGTTCCTGATTTCCCTTTGGTGCCAGACAGGAACAAAGGGAGATTGCCGGCATGGAATCTTATATATGATACTCATTCCGCTTTAGAACTTCCGAATACTTTTGAACACTTCTACTGTCACGTGATTAGCCTGAGCTATTTTTTTGTTTGTTTGTATTTTACCCTTGTAAGGAGATTCTTTAATGCGTTAGGGGGGGTTTCACCTTGGGCAGACCTTGAGGAGGCAGGATTCTCCTGCATGAGCCTCTTTGTGACTTGGGGGAATTGGAGAATAATCGTGTGGAACTTGCCTGCTGTCCTCCCTCTCGAGGAGACCACGGTACGTGTTGATCTCGCACTCCAGCCGGGCTTTTGTGTCCAGCAGCACCTCGTACTCCTGGTTCTGCCGCTCTAGGTCACACCTGATCTCGGCCAGCTGGTTCTCCACATTATCAATCAGGCACTGTATCTGGGCCAGCTGGGTGCTGTACTGTGCCTCCGTCTCTGCCACAGTGCATTCCAGAGATTCTGTCTGCAGAAGGAAAAGAGTGTATTCAGGAGGGCTGTTTAGCATAGTCCTGAGGCCAGAGCGCTGCTTTCAAATCCTTGCTCTACCCTAGTGCAGCTGTATGACTTTGAGAAAATGACTTAGCTTCTCTGAGCCTCCGTTTTATTCTATAAAAAAATGGGCAATGCAAAGTACTTAACTCATAGGATGGTTGTGAGGATTAAATGGATTAATATGTGTAAGGCACTTTGAACAGTGCCTGGAAAAAATTTTAAAAGCTGTGTAAGGGTTATTCCTACCACCACTGTGCTCACTGCAACGTGCAACATACTGATGTAGCTTCAGGAGGGTCAACAGCATTTGAGAGGAGAAACGGAGTATGGGCTTGAGGTGGGGAGGAGCCCTAAAGAGTGGTTCAGAGAAAAGGCTCTGGGATTGAACCAGCTGGATCCAGTTCCACTTTTGCCTCTTAAAAAACTGCATGGCCCCTATGTAATCTGAATCTCAGTCTTCTTCATCTATATAGTGGGGTTAGTAAAGGGGTTTACCCCATAAAGCTACTGTGAGGCTTTTAAGGCTCTCAGAGGATGAATGTGGAGCTATTATTCACCAAGATAGTCTCTCTAGGCTGTAACATGGCACAGACAGTGGTGTTCCACTGGAAGCGGCTAGTGTGGTCTTCAAAGTGTGTTATTCTTTGTTTCTTAAATTGCTTATTTATTTTAAATAATCTTTATACCCAGTGTAGGGCTCGAACTCACGACCCTGAGAGCAAGAGTCGCACTCCTCTGACTGAGCCAGCCAGGGGCCCCCAGTGGATGGTATTCCGGTTGCTTGGTGGTGTGGGGTGCAGTGAAGGGTCTGGTTGAGGTGTGGATCCTGGGAAAGTTTAGGGTAGTGGTAGAATGCAAAGTGTGAATACCATTCTTTTATATGATGATGAGTTTGGGAACTTGGCCCATATCAAAACAGAGTTAAAACTCACTAGAATACTTGAATGCCTTTGGCTCAGAGATTCCACTCTCATCCTGCTCCTATCCTCCTGCGTGCGTGCGTGCACGCGCTCTCTCTCTCTCTCTCTCTCTCTCTCTGACTCTGGAAGGTGCTGGGGGATCATGCTCAAGGCCAGGAGGGAAGGTCGGGCATCCTGCTGGGACAGTACAAAGCTGTTGACCTATCACCTCTGCTTCTAGCTAGGTAAGCAGCAGTATTTGGGGGAAAGCAAGGGAATACAACTGTTGCAAATAAGAAATTCAGACTTTCTACCCTGTGAACTGTGGGTCTCTCCTTGGGGTTACGGAAGAGGGGATAGCATCTCAGGGCCTGATTCTTTAGTGAGAAAAACAGAGCTGTCTTTCTTTCCCATACCAGGCTTTGCTGTGCTTGGAGCTCGATTTCCAGAGCATTGGCTGTGCGTTTCAGTTCCAGGATCTCTGCCTGGCAGTCCTGCAGCTGCTCCGCACTGCATACCTGCTGCTGGTTCAGCTCCTCGGTCTGAAACACAGGTATGATTAGAGGATGCAAAGAAGGATGAAGCCTGTCATTTTCTTGTTCCAGATGCTGACCTGAACAGCGAACCATTCTTCCACGTCTCTGCGGTTGTTGGCCAGCACTGTTTCATACTGACAACGCATCTCATCCAGGACCCTGTTGAGGTCGATGGTGGGGGCAGTGTCCAGCTCCACACTGAGTCGGTCACCGAGCTGTCCCCGGAGCAAGCTGACTGCCTGAAAGAGGAAATGGAGTAAAGAAAGCCACAGAGAGCTGGAGAAGAATATTCACTTTGACATCCCAAGGGCATCCTGTTTCTGGATAAGTGAGTAAAAATGTGGGATTTAGATTCAGATTGCTTAGGTTGAATCTCTTTTCATTGCTCAGTTTCTGCATCTGCAGAATGGGTATAATAATTTTGCCTTCCCCAGAGAGTTATTGTGTGAGATACGAGTTAATATTCATATAAATCACTTATGAAAGTCCTTGGCACAGAAGAAGGTCTCAGTAAATGCTATTATCATCATCACATGCTCAAAGGGAAAATATATGATGTCACATCATTCAGCTTTTCCCTTTGTAGCCTCATCAATGTAAGATAATCATATACTTCATATTTTATGAAAAGGTTTATAGACACAGAATATTTTAAAATAGTGGCCCAAATATTACATAAGATGTTATCCCCATTCTGAAACGGCCTTCATACCCTGTGTTTATCAGTCTGTTTTTCATACTTTATGGATTAGAGGTACATCTAGCATAAAGCCTCCAAGGAAGGGCCATTTATAGAGTTACCTCCTTCACAAAAGCAATGGCAGGTGAACAGTGGTTCTTTCATGTGTTACTGGCTGGGGGCCATTTCATATGTACATCCAGAGATATGCTGGAGTGATCAGCCTGGACAATGTTAGAGCTGCTAGAGGTTAATTGGACACTTGGGTCGTCAGGGCCAGGGTCCCCAACAAGAAAACTGGGATCCAGGATGCTAAGACAAAACCATGCTAGCATCCTGTTTTACAGCAAAGACAAGACCTTAATAGCCTCCCATCTGGCAGCCTCTGCAGAAGTGACTTTTGCCGAACATCCTGAAACAAATAGTTACCCATAAAACACTGGTCACTATCTCAAATTGAGGCAGTTAGTCTCCATATATCAGCCCCAAAGACCAGCAACACATGAACAATAACCCGATAGGTAGACAGGTGCCTCATCAAAGCTTTGATCGGCGCACCTTAGCAGCCAAGCCACAGGCGGCCCACACTCAGGATGCTCAAGATAGTTCCTGGAAAGAGCTTCTAAAAACTGCTAAACTGGAACGGGAAAACGGCAACCCTCTCGGTTCCCCTCCCTCTCCAGGAGCTCTATACTATCACTCAATAAATTTTGCTTTGCTGCCACCACTCTTTATCTGGTCTACTTCTTCATTCTTCGAAGTGGTATGACCAAAAACTGTGGGCACTAAGGGAACAAAAATCCTGTAACGGTGCCTCGAGTAATCTCATTCCAGCTTTAGCAATATCTGTCCAAGTTAGATTTATATGCACAACATGAAATCTATCAGTTTGACTTCGTCACTTCCTTTGTTCAGCAATTTTACCACTTGCCTTACCTCTTCGTGGTTTTTCTTAAGGCAAAGGAGATCGTCCTTCAGAGACTCCACATGGGCCTCCAGGTCAGCTTTGCACAGACTCAGCTCACCCAGGATCCCACGCAGGCCACCAATGTCTGTCTCTACCAGCTGGCGAAGAGACAGTTCAGACTCGTACCTTTCAGAGCCAAAGAGATACAGACGGTGATTACTTTGCTAGACACCATGTAAGGTGCTGGGCATGCTGGTGAGTGACACAAGGACTCAAGGAAGCCATATTCCAAATAATAAATGTGAGCTTTGTGAGCATTCTTAGCTTAAAATAAAGCTTATATAGAGACTATTGGTGGCGTGTGCAGATGTGTGCATGTGTGAGAGACTTGGGGGTGAAGAGAGAGAGAGGGGAGCCATAAATTATTTTCAAATTCAAATTCAACTTACTTTGATCTGAAGTCATCAGCAGCCAGTTTGCAGTTGTCAAGCTGTACAGCAAGTCTAGAATTCTCTGCCTTCGTGCACAAGATCTGGTGAGTAAGTTAGTTATATGTAATAGAGGGCTCTTTGAAAGAAATGTAAATAACTATTTATTTAACAACTATGCCACTATTTATCTTTTAGAAGTCTTTATAAGAAAGTATAAAATAGCTTTCAGCCTATTTTTCTTATTAACCATGTCACTTCAATGAAGAGAAAAGCAGGACCAATTTATAAAAGAAACAGAAAAAAAAGATTTTTCAGTGATCTAAGACATTTTGCAATATTCCTGGCAGTTGAACTTGGATTTTTCTCCCTAGGTAGTTTGTATTATGAGTGTATCCCCATCCACGATGATAAAAATTCATCAGTAAGAAAAGAAAATGATTACAAGGATGATATTACATGAGTAAAAAGATGACATTTCAGTATCTGTGTTAAAGATAGCAGCATAAATATCCAGTGTTACATACAGTTTTCTTCTCATTCTCTGGATGACATAGTCTAGATGTGAGTGAGTTTATTTGGGCCACTTCATGATTACTGGCAGCCCCATGGCTAATGCTGATGGTTGCTGACGCTCAGCCCACCACCTTTTCCTCTAAGTCACACTATCTCTTGGAGGACCCCTTTCCCTTGGGGGAGACTTCCATAGAACAGACTTTCTTTTTCTCTTTTTTCTTTCTTTCTTTCTTTCTTTCTTTCTTTCTTTCTTTCTTTCTTTCTTTCTTTCT
>NW_019154110.1:25985691-26044174 GCF_002288905.1 Enhydra lutris kenyoni
AGTATAAGGATAAAGCAAATCACAGGTTAGGGCAGTGAGAGACACCAGACCTTTTGCTGGAGCTCTTCGATGGTGTCGAAGTAACATTGATAATCAGGGCACACCAGTGGGAGGTCCTCTTCACACTGCTCTCGGATCCTGCATTCCAGCTCCGCATTCATCTCCTCCAGCCCACGCACCTTCTCCAGATAGTTGGCAAGTCTGTCATTGAGGAACTGCATTGTCTCCTTCTCATTGCTGTTGAACACTCCATCCTCGCACCAAGCACAGTTCCCCACCAAGCACGGATTACAAGTCCCAGCCAAGTAGCATGGTGTGAGGCAACCAGTCGGCAAACGAGACCTGGATAGGAAGCTGGGAGTCTGGCATCTGGATGTAGCAGGGGTACTGGGGAGGCAAGTGGTTTCCACGGAACAGGTTGAAGCAAATGCACAGTCAGAAGCCCTGGCACAGGATTCAGAAGAGCAGCACGTGGGGGAACAGTCAGAAGTCATCCTGTTAGACGTGAAGAACAAAGACTAGTTGTGAAACTCCAAGTGACTGGCTCCCAAGGTCTCTTTGCCTCCTGAGACTTTTATACAGCCCGCAAAATGAGTATTTACAGAATATACCAGATGTTCTGTTTATCATTGTTGGTGCCAGTTTTCATATGAACATTCATTAGTGTTGTTTGTTTGCTGAGAAGAGTTTTATGCCTCATAAAAGAGGCATAACTTCAGGTTACCAAGTAAGGACACTATTTCCATGTGCCAGTAGGATTAAATGCTTGGTTCAGAAAATCTTCATAGGAAGCATTGTCTTTTTGGTAGAATATGGAAAGGCAGAAAAAATTTGGCCACTCAGTAATTATAGATACAATTAATTACAAATAACGAAAATAATATTCCCATAGATTTTACTCTTATCTATTGGAAATTGTTTATGTATCCTTTAAAAATTCATATTACTTATCATTAAATGCCATTTATTTGTTTGTGCCACCATCATAAAATGTTCTATGTAGTTAGCAATCTTTGTAATGCTTTTTTGGTCTTGCTGTGTTCACATGGTAGAGGAGTGAGGTGTGAACTGGGTTTAAAGTGTGTGTGTGTGTGTGTGTGCATGTGTGTGTATGAACCATGTCTACCTGTGTGCAAATTGAAAAGTCAATTTACATAACTGATGGGCATAATCTGTGTCCTCAACGCCAAAATACACATTGGTTGTCAAGATCTGGAGTGGTGATTTTTGATTTCCTGAAACTTTTTTTCACATTCTTATGCCTCATTTTTAGATTAGGATACTGTTTTTCACCTGTATTAATAATAAGAGTGAAATAATATTTCTTTTTTAAAAGATTTTATTTATTTATTTGAGTCACAGAGAAAGAGAGAGCACAAGCAGGGAGGAGGGAATAGGGAGAGGGAGAAGCAGGCTCCCTGCTCAGCAGGGAGCCCAATGAAGGGCTCAATGCCAGGAACCTGGGATCATGACCTGAGCTGAAGGCAGATGCTTAATCCACTGAGCCACCCAGGTACCCTAATGAAATACGATTTGTAGGTTACAATCTTTTAGTCTCTTGGGAAACTAAACCCTCATGGGTTATACTTCAGAATAGGGGCTAAGAAGCTACAGAAGGCTTCTCTCCTGAGATAGACTCTGTTTTCTCTTATTTACTTCTTTTTTAAGGCCACAAGTATAAAAATTTGAAATAATGGGACTGGGGAATAAAATGGTATAATGTGACTTCCAGACCAGCAGTTCCATTGGTTGAAATCCCTGGTGCAGTACCAAATGGATAGGGATCTGAGATAAAACTTTTTAAGATTATGTCTTGAATTTCCTCTCCAGTATGTAGAATAATCTCTTTTACTTTGCTTGGAGTAATTGTGGTATTTATTTCATTTTCAAAGGGTGGGAGAGCAAATTGCCTCCAAAATCTTTAAAATTTGGGGAAAAACCCACTATTCTTACAAAGTTAAAATTTTCATGATCCAGAAAAATTTAGTTTCTTTTTTCTTTTTTTTTTTTTTTAAAGATTTTATTTATTTATTTTACAGACAGAGATCACAAGTAGGCAGAGAGGCAGGCAGAGAGAGAGGAGGAAGCAGGCTCTCCGCTGAGCAGAGAGCCCGATGCGGGTCTCGATTCCAGGACCCTGGGATCATGACCCGAGCCAAAGGCAGAGGCTTTAACCCACTGAGCCACCCAGGTGCCCTAGTTTCTTTTTTTCTAACTCTGAACACTCTTACCTAGGTAGGTGATAATGGAAAAACCCAAACCAAAAACAAACCAAGAGATTTTAAATAGATGGATGTAAATAGCCTCTTAGGATTTATTACTCTCCCATCCAAGTACTAACCAGGACTGACTCTGCTTAGCTTCCAGGATCAGATAGGATTGGGCACCTTCAGGGAGGTATCATTGTAGACTCTTGGGTTTTATTATTCACTGAGTGGAGTTGGGTTTGATTTTAGTGATTCTCTTTACATTTCAACAATGCTAAATGTTCTTTTTTATTCTTTCATCATTTTATTTAAATCCAAGTTCGTTCACACATAGTGTGGTGTTAGTTTCAGGGGTAGCGTTTAGTGATTCATCAGTTGCATATAACACCCAGTGCTCATTACATCACATGCCCTCCTTAATGCCCTCCTCCTTCACCTCATTACTCCATCCCCCTACCCTCCTCCCCTGCAACAACCCTCAGTTTGTTCCCTATGTTTAAGAGTCTCTTATGATTTGCCTCCCTCTCTTTCTCTTATTTTATTTTTCCTTCTGTTCTCCTGTGTTCATCTGTTTTGTTTCTTAAATTCCACATATGAATGAAATCATATGGTATTTGTCTTTCTCTGACTGAATTACTTCGCTTAGCATAATACACTGTAGTTCCATTCACATCATTGCAAACGTCAAGATTTCATTGTTTTTTGATTATTAGTGAGTAATATCCCACTATATATTTTACACACCATATCTTCTTTACCCATTCATCAGTTGATGGACATTTGGGCTCTTTCCATATTTTAGCTATTGTGGATATTGCTGATATAAACATTGGGGTGCATGTGCTCCTTCGAATCACTATTTTTTATCCTTTGGATAAATACCTAGTAGTGCACTTGCTGGGTTGTAGGGTAGCTCTATTTTTAACTTTTTGAGGAACCTCCATACTGTTTTCCAGAGTGGCTGCACCAGTTTGCGTTCCCACCAACAGTGTAAGAGGGTTCCCCTTTCTCCACATCCTCCCCAAATCTGCTTTCTGAATTGTTAGTTTTAGCCATTCTGACTGGTGTGAGGTGTTATTTCATTGTGGTTTTGATTTGTATTTCCCTGAGGCAAGTGATGTTGAACTTTTCTTCATGTGTCTGTTGGCCACTTGTATGTCTTCTTCGGAGAAATGTCCATTTATATCTCCTGCCCATTTCATGTTCTTGGAGTGCTGATGGTATATTGATGCTGTTTTGCAGAGGACATGAGTTCAAGGACTCAAAAACATTTGAAAATCAGAAATTACAAATCTGTGAAGGAAAATTCTTATTTCCACAGTAACCTAATGAATTAAAGGAAGGATTAATTGGTAGAGAATCCATGTCTTGGTTGTCTATTGTAGATTCCAGTTAATGAAAATGCAGCAATGTGTCATTATTTTAAAGTAACTGCAGGTAAAAATAAGAAATATTTCCTTTAATCTTAAGCTAATTTCTATTTGTAAAATGTTGATATATGGAAAGAGAGAGGATGGAGAGAGAGGAAAGTAGTGAGAGCACCAGCACACAGGACTATTTTATTTTGGGCTTGATTAATTAGGTAGTGTTGTATGACAATCTATAGCTTTAGTTCCATCTTAGTATATTGAAATTGCTGGGGTACCTGGGTGGCCCAATTGGTTAAGTGTCTGACCTGTGATCTCATCTCAGGTCTTGATCTCAAGTCGTGAGTTCAAGGTCCATGCTGGGCTCCATGCTGGGTGTGGAGCCTACTTAAAAACAAAAACAAAACGACAACAAAAAGAATATTGAAATTGCCCAGAATTCCTTTTTATGGCATATCATCCTCAAAAGGAGGGGACATTGGGAATAGAGAAAATAAAGAGATGCTGTTAAAGGTCATGATAACATGACATCATGGTTTCTTCTTGTAATGTGCCCTTACCGCAGAACATCCATCTACAAGGGCTGGAATCACTTTAATAAAATGCAAATCCATTTTTTGCCACTTTCCACCTATAACATCCCAACTTCTTGGCTTGGCAAATGACCTTTTCCAATCCGGTGCCAGTTTACCTTTCTAGGTTAATTTCCCGATACTTTGTCTCACGAACCCCAGACTGCAGCCATCCTTCAAGCTTTGTAGGTGGTGCTTCCTTGGTCCACTGCTCTTCTGCCACCCCGGATGAACCCACCTGTTAAGACAGCTGAAACGATGTCCAGCTCCTCACACCGAGATGGAGGCATTTCCCATCGCACACACGTCCATTACAGCAGTTGTCACATCTCTTACCATTATCAGTATTTTGTGTTTACTGGTCTTTCTCCTTTTTGGAAAATGTCTCTTCTAAGACCAGCATATCTTATTTGTCTGATCCTCAGCACTTGGGACACAATATAATGGGCCCTTAATAAGTGTTTGCTAAAAATATAAACACTTGGCTCAGTAGAGATTTCTGTTTGACACATAATTGCTAAGGAAAGAAGCTGAATGCTGCAGGACAAGGAAGATAGGCGGAGGACGAACAGTGACATCCTCCTGGTCATATTTACATTCTCGTTCCAGTGCTCTTACTAACTAGCTCTATTGTCTTCATCTAGTCATGCAACTCCTTTGGGACTTACTTAGTCCTCACTGTAGGGAAAAATAATAACCTGTCACTTCTACATGGAGTTGTTAAGGCATAAACAATACGGATATATTTCACTTTATAAATAGTAAAATGATGCCCATGTAAGGTCTCCAGTTAATCAAACTTGGTCCCCAATAACTCCCTAATTGTCAAGTACATATTCTTTTTTTCTTCCAAAATTTTTAAGTTGAGATGAAATTTACATATATTGAAATGCAATTTGACAAATGCATATACCTATGTAACCCTCACCCCAGTCAAGATACCTAACATTTCCACGATACCAGAATGTTCCCATGTACCCTTTTTCACTCAGTCCCTACCTCCCAAAGGTAAACACTCCTCTGATTCTGGTTACCAGAGATTGCTATTCCCTATTTGTGAGTTTCATAAGTAAAATCACAGTGTGTGTACTTTTTTATTTGATTTCTTTGGCTCAGTGTCACAGTTTTTATTTCATCCATGTTGTTTCTTATACCAGCACTACAGCATTTCCTTCCCTCCCTCCTTCCTTCCTCCCTCCCTTCCTCCCTCCCTCCCTCCCTCACTCCCTTCCTTCTTTTTCTCCCTCCCTCCCTCCTCTCCTCCTGTCCCTTCTTCCTCCCACCCTCCTTCCTCCCTCTCTCCTTCCTTCCTTATTTCCCTCTTTCCTTCTTCTTTCCTTCTTCCCCTCCTTCCTTCCTCCCTCCCTCCCTCCCTTTCTTCCTCCCTTCCTTCCTTATTCCTTCTTCCCTCTCTCCCATCCTCCCTCCTTTCTTCCCTTCTTTAAAAAAAAAAAACAAAAAACCACAAACCACAAAGTTGCTGAGGAGTATTTCATTGTATGAATATGCTACAATGTGTCAATTCTCCTTGGATGAACATTTGGAGTATTTCTTATTTGGGGATGTTATGAATAAAACTCCCATAGATATTCTTGTACAAATATTTTTGTGGATATATATTTCATTTCTTTCTCATAAATATTTAGGAGTAGAATAGTTGTGTCATATAGTAGGTATATGTTTCTTTTTATAAGAAACTACCAGACCTTTTCCCAAAGTGATTATACATACCCTTTTATACTCTTACCAATAATGTAGGAGAGATTTAATTCCTCTATATCTTCATCAATATTTGTTATTGCCACATAGTTTAATTATAAACATGTCAGTGTAAAAGTGTTCTCTCATAGTTTAATTTACATCTCTCTGATGACTGATGCTGAGCAACTTCTCATGCATTTATAGCCCATTTCGATATCTTTTTCTGTGAAGCAACTATTCAAGTCTTTTGCCTATTTTTCTTGGTTTGTTTATCCAGGAGAAAGTCTATGCCCCTTTGCAACACATTCCCCACTGTCCTTCTAAATTTTTACCATTTCCAGTGTTCCTTCCTGTGGTAAAATTACTATTTTAAACCAAAAGGACTTCATTCAGTGTTTCCCTCATCATAGGGATAACATTTTGTAATCCAAGCCAATTGGTTTCAGTGGATGAAAATACCATTAGGGTAAGTGTACAGGTGCTACAAAAAAGTGGCAATAAAATCATTGTTTGACTTAAGATTATCAAAAAGTAAAAATTAAAAGAAAACTTCCTAAGGTGGTTATTACAGGCTATAGCATAAATGAAAGTTTTTTCTGGAAGTACTTTCTCTTAGTTGTTCTCATAGTTGTTTTTCAATTCCCATTTCTTTTTTACAGAATATTATACTTCTGAATTAAAAAGAAATTTAAAGTATTTAAGGATTACTACAGATAACATTTAACAGTGTTAGCATCATGATGATTATGGGCTAAGATAGATGAAAAAATGGTATTGGTAAAATTTATTGATAGTTTTCTAATGTCTGATCATGACAAAAATATATGCTTTTTTATTAGAAGGCTATTGTCTTTGTTGATTATAGTTTTTCCGGATTATAAGCTTCAGAATGTATTTACTTAGTTATTTTTGTTTATATTAAAAAGTGATTTGGGGCACCTGGGTGGCTCAGTGGGTTAAAGCCTCTGCCTTTGGCTCAGGTCATGATCCCAGGGTCCTGGGATCAAGCCCCGCATCAGACTCTCTGCTCAGCAGGGAGCCTGCTTCCTCCTCTCTCTCTCTGCCTGCCTCTCTGCCTACTTGTAATCTCTGTCTGTCAAATAAAATAAATAAAATCTTTAAAAAAAAGTGATTTATTTTAAAAATTCAATATATTTAAACTAAGGAAATAAAACAGTTCACCCGTTTCTTCAACTCCCCACTTCCCTGCCTCTGGCAACCAATCTGTTCTCCATAACTATCAAATTGGTTTTATTTGTTTGTTTGTTTGTTTGTTTTTGATTCCACATATGAGTGATCATACAGCATTTATCTTTCTCCATCTGACTTATTTTACTTATCATTATGCCCTTGAGGTCTATCCATGTTATTGCAGTGGAGAGATCTCATTCTTTTTTATGCCTGAATAATATTCCATATATGGTATAGGTTGTTTCTGTATCTTGGCTATTGTAAATAATGTTGCAATTAACATGGGAGTGCATATATCCTTTTTTTAAAAAAAGATTTTATTTATTTATTTGACAGAGAGGTCACAAGTAGGCAGAGAGGCAGGCAGAGACAGAGAGGGGAAGCAGCTCCCCACTGAGCAGAGAGCCCGATGTGGGCCTCAATCCCAGGACCCTGAGATCATGACCTGAGCCAAAGGCAGAGGCCTAACCCACTGAGCCACCCAGGCGCCCATATCCTTTTTTTTTTTTCCCAAAGATTTTAATTTGAGGGAGAGAGAGAGAGAGAGAAAGAAAGAGTGAGCACAAGTGGGAGGGGAGAGAAAGAGGAAGACAGAGAATCAGGCTCCCTGCTCAGCACAGGCTCAATCCCATGACCCTGGTCTTGATCCCATGGGCTCAATCCCATGACCCTGGGATCATGACCTGAGCTGAAGGCAGACACTTAACCGACTGAGCCTCCCAGGAGCCCCTGGGAGTGCACGTATCTTTTTGATATACAATAAATATATATAAAATATAGAACTATATGAAATATAAAAATTATACAAAATTATATAAAAATTATATTTTCTTCAGACAAATACATAGAAGAGGAATTTCTGGATCATATTGTAGGAACCTCCATACTGTTTTCCATAGTGTCTGCACCAATTTACATTCCCACTAACAGTGCACAAGGGTTTCCTTTTTTCCACATCTTGCCACCACTTGTTATTTATCTTTTTAGTACTATACATTCTGAATGATGTGAGATGGTATGTCATTGTGGTATTGACTTGCATTTCCCTGATGATTAATGATGTAAACATCTTTTTATGTATCTATTGACCATTTGTATGTCTTCTTTGGAAAAATGTCTATTCATAACTTCTGCCCATTTTTAAATTGGATTGTGTTTTTGGTATGGAGCTATATGAATTCTTTATACATTTTGAACATTTCACCTTATCAGATATATGATTTATAAATATTTTCTCCCATTCAACAGATTGTCTTTTCACTTTGTTGCTGATTTCCTTTGCTGTGCAGAAGCTTTTTAGTTTGATGTAGTACTGCTTGTTTGCTTTTGTGGCTTTTGCTTTGGGGATCAAATTTAAAAAATCATAGTCCAGACCTATATCCAGGAGCTTCCTGCCTATGTTTTCTTCTAGGAGTTTTATGGTTTCAGATCTTACATTGCAGTCTTTAGTCCATTTTATTTTTATCTTATTCATTTGGAAGATAATCCCCTGTTTATTCATCTTGCTTTACCTTTATGCTGCGTTCTATACAGTAGATGGCCTTATGCAGGAGTGGCCTTATGTAGGAGATGAACCTTGTTGTTCAGCTCTGCTCTGGCTCTTCATTGTGTTTCAAACTCTGTGCTTGTCCAAGTAGCCTATTATATTTTTAATAGCTCCCAGCGTTAAGGATGTGCCAAGACCTGTCAGTGCCCCAAAGAGGAGGATCTTAGCATCTAGACTCAGGCTGACTGGGAACCAGACCCCTAGGCATTAGCTTTTTAAAGTAGGCAAATATATACAGTCCTGTGAGACCGTAGGCATAAGCCCAACCAGCCAGAAAAGCCAGTGATCTGGAGGTGTCCACTGAGCGCAGTCACAAAAATAGGGGCTCAAGATGAGTGTATAAGCCCTTTTCTGGGTTGTACCACTGAGCTGGAGAAAGGCAGAGTGCCAGCCAAGATGGTGTCCGTAGTCTATGTTCCTTGAGAGCCACTCAACCCAAAATGTGTGCTGGGTCTGGAGTCCTCCCAGGACAAACAACCGGCCTCTTCTTCACAGAAAGAGAAGGGAGTGGGGGGCGGGGAAATGCTTGTCTATGTGGTTTTCTTGGGGTGGCAGCCTGCCAAGAACTGTCTCCCCTGTTGCCACAGTTTTGCCACAGTCCCGTGGAACCCAAAAGTGCGAAGTAATCAAGGGTGTCCCTCGGGCACAGAACATGTGTAAAGTTCCCTTTCAGGGGATAGTGGTGCTCTGAAGTGCTGCAGAGCCTGAAGGTGAAGGTAGCGCCTACCCTCTGAGATTCCTAGAAAGGATTACAGATGTATGTTTAATTAGAAACCTGCCCCTCAGGTGTAGATGATGATTAGCTAAAGGCCTCTATTTTTTTTTTTTTTAATTTATTTATCTGACAGAGAGTCACAGTGAGAGAGGGAACACAAGCAGGGGGAGTGGGAGAGGGAACAGCAGGCTTCCGGAGGAGCAGGGAGCCCGACATGGGCCTCGATCCCAGAACCCTGGGATTCTGACCTGAGCCAAAGGCAGACGCCTAATAACTGAGCCCTCCAGGCGCCCCAGGTACAGGCTTCTTAGAAAGACCAAGCTCCTGGGTAAGAACTCTTTCTCCTTTGGTTACAGTCCTCTCGGACACATGAACGTAAGCTCCACGGGCCACAGGTGTCCCCTTGTAGCACTGCCAAAAATAGGGGTGACAGACGGGGTGACTGGGTGACACGGATTCTTACAGTCCCATGTGACCAGGAGCACAAGTTCCCCGCTAGCCTCCAGAGCCAGGTTATCAGGACGCATCTGCTAGACAGCTGTGGCTACAAAAACCCAGGCACCAGCTGAGGATAATAAACACCAGGTTTACTGAAACGCTCCAGCTCCGGAGCACGAACTGGAGCACACCAAGATGGCGCCCACCAGCTTCCGGTCGGTGCCTGTCGCTGAGGTGTGTGTGTGTGTGGAGTAGCGCCTGCCCCTCAGCCACCCACGCTCTAATATAAGCGGGAGTGCCTCCTCGGTCGAAGTCCGGGGACCATGGGCTGCTGGAGCTGGGCCCTGCACGGGTGAGTCCAAGTGCGGGCCCCTTGAGAGCCCTTTCTCGCACGGCTGTCGCGTGGGGCTGGGGATGCTAGCCTCCGCTGGTTTGAAGGGTTGGATGTTTTGGGGGCTTGTCTTTCAAGTATGTGTCTGAAAGTTGGGATGCCGGATGTGGGGTTTGAACGCACAGCTACTCAGGGAGAGGCTCGGGGTTTTCAGTTCTCTCCTGGTAGCGGGTCCCACCCTTTCCCCCCAACCCCCACCCCACCGTCACCCCAGCGGTGGGGGCCAGGCGGTGCCCCAGCCTCTCCTACCCGCCTCGATGACCTGGTGTGGCCCTCAGCCAGCCCTTAGGTTTCTGTCAGAGAAAGTTGTTCCAGATGGAGCTGTAACCCTGGGTATCTGTGGGAGGAGGGGCGTGCAACAGCTTCTCAGGCGTCACCTTGAACCGGAACTCCAAAGTGATCTTTCAGATGGATGCTTTTTATTAGTTTTCTCTCAACGTGTTTTCATTTTCCTTCCATTCTTAAAGTGGTTTTTACAAACTATAAAACCGAGGTCCTCCCCGCCCCCCCACGCCTCCCGGACCTTTACAGTGAGATTTGATTGTACTCTGACCTCCGTTTTTTGTCTGAATTGAAGTCAGACGTTCTTCTCTTTGCTGCCCTCTGTTTAATGTGTATTTACTCCTCTTCTTTCAGACGTGCTGTTGAGCTTTTTTATTCAACAGTTTGGCTGTGGTATATCTAGGTGGTTGTGTGTGTTTGTGTGTAGGTTGTGTTACCTGTTTGGGGTTTGTTGAGAGTCTTCAATTTGTAGTTTAATAAGTTATATCACTAAATTTGGAAAAAAAATCAGCCTTTTTCTACCCAACTTTCTGCCCCACTTTCCGATCATTCTGGAAATCCTATTTCATAATTGTTGGGTCACTTGGTGCTGTCCCACAGGAGGCTGCTCAGGTTCTGTTCATTTTTTTCAGTCCCTTTCTCTGTTTTAGTTTTGATAATTTTGATCTATGATTATTTTGAGTTATCTTATTTCACTGACCTCACTCCTAATTGGCAGTTTCCAATCTGCTGTTAAGGCCATCTACTGAATTCTTTATTTCAGATTGTACTTTTTAGTTCTAGAATTTCTATTTGCTTCTCACTTAATGTAAATAATTTAAATTTAATTTAGCTTGTAATTTTATTAAAAATTTAAAATTCCACTTTTCTGGTGAGCTTCTTCATCTTGTTCACTCTTTTCCTTTCACACTGCATTCCTCTTTACCTTTGTCCCTGAAAATACTTATAATGACTGTTATAGTAATTGTTATAAAATTCTTGTCTGCTAATTCTAATATCTGTGTATCTATGGACCTGTTTCTATTGGCTGATTTTTTTTTTTGGCTGATTTTTTTTTTTTTTTTATTATGGATGACATTTTTCTGCTGCTTCATATGTCTGGCAAATTTTTTTTCATTTTATTTTATTTATTTATTTGACAGAGATCACAAGTAGGCAGAAAGGCAGGCAGAGAGAGAGAGGAAGGGAAGCAGGTTCCCTGCTGAGCAGAGAGCCCGATGCGGGGCTCCATCCCAGGACCCTGGAATCATTACCTGAGCCGAAGGCAGAGGCTTTAACCCACTGAGCCACCCAGGTGCCCCTGTCTGGCAAATTTTTGTGGGGTTTTCTTTTTTCTTTTTTTTTTTAAGAGTTATTTATTTATTAGAGCATGTGGGTCAGTGGGGGAGGGGCAGAGGGAGAGGAAGCCACTCCCCTCTGAGTGTAGAGCCTACAGCCTGAGCCCACAACCCAAGCCAAAAGCAAAAGTCAGTTTCTTAACTGACTAAGCCACCTAGGCACCCCTGTCTGACAATTTTTAATATGTCATTCATTCTGGAGGATATATTTCAGGAAGTCTTAGTATTGTTGAGTGTTGAGTTTTGTTCTGACAGAAAGTTAAATCACTGGAAGATTCTCTTGATTGTCTCAGGCTTGGTTTTAGACTTTTCTAGAGTATAATTTGGTGTGTTCTTTACTCAATTTGTGATTTTTTTTTTTTTTTTATTCTTTTTGGTGTGTCCTTCCGGAACATCAGTTGAATGCCAGAGGTACTGAGAGCTTTGTCATCTCTGGATGTACTGGAACTTCGGTGTCTGTTAGTACTGTTTGACATCTGGTATCTCCATTCACCTCTTTATCCCCGGAAGCCATTCTTGTTAGCCTCATGGAATTTTATCCTGCATGCAAGCAACCCAGCCCTTTGCAAGTACTTAATAAGAACATTTATTTACACAGACTTGTGCACCTTCCCTCATACATCTTCTTCCTCTCTAGAACACTGTTGGGCAAATTCCAGCTCACTAATTTCCCATTTAGAAACAGTTGTGCTTCAAAGTTCACATATCTAGAGCAGAATACAGTATTTCCTTTTTAAATTCTCTCTTCCTTCTCTGCTCCTGTGCTCTGTAGGTGACAAAACCGTACTACCTAATCTCTCTTTGACACCTTCTTCTCTTTCAAATCCCTTTGACCACAAGCTCAAGTCAATTTGTCTTTGTCTTTCCCCTGTTTATCACCATGGCGACAATCTTAATTTCTCAATTGTCCTCAATTTTATGGTATCACAGCACTTTGCTAATACTACCAGTAGAACTTATTTTTTTATTATAATACGGTGCCCAGCATTCAATAAATAATTGTTAATGTATGAAGGAATGAATGGGTATTGTGTTTGTATCTGCCTGACCTGCTAGACAGTCTGTTCCTTTTGAGCAGGAACAATAAAATATAGGGCATGTAATCAGGTATTTAATAACTGTTTACTGAGTGAATAATGACATTATAAAGTTATTAATTTTTTTTGCATAAACACATTAGGTCATTGGGAGTTAATATGTCTTCATGTCATGTTCAGTTCTTCCCAATTTACCTTAAACCATTTTTTGGGAAGACAAGGCAGGAAAAGTCTATATGCAAGTATGCTGAAATAGTGGACCATCTTATATGCAAGACCATTTAGTTTTCTTTAAGCAACAAGAACAATAAAAGCAAGAAATATTTGTACAGTCACAATTTTTAGTTTTGCAGATGTTCTCAGTTCTTAAAAGGCTGAGAAGTACATTTAATGAATTAATAGGAATAAACAAACATAATTGTAGACATTTGTGCTATGCCAGAGATGTAAAATTTATTGTATGATCATCAAGAAGCCCCTCAGTTTCCAGAAAGATACCACCCAACACTGGAAACAGAATTCCCAAAGCACCCAAAGAAAGATAAACTTTAATATGGAGGAAATGAAAAAACTTGGGAAGCCAATAGCATCCACCTATTCAAATTGCCCTTGATCACTAATATCTACCACATGGCCAGTCTCTTGGTTTCTTTTTGAGCCAGGGTTGGCAGGGATAACATCATCCTTGTTCCAACTTGGAAAGCAGAGGCAGTTAGTTGCAGGTACAGAGACAGGTGAACGCTAAAGCTTCTGGGTTGATTCTTTCAAAGTCAGGCACGGAGCAAAGCATCCATCATTCAGCAGCAGCTTGAGATGCAGGGCTCACAGGAGGGCTGAGTGAAGGTCGTGAGGTTGATGGTCTCCAGGCCTGGGGTGGGGTGGCAGGAGTTGAGCAGGAAGCAGGTGGGCACACAGGGCTGAGGAATGTGGCAGGGTGGGGGGCAGTTGTCACAGCAGGTTGGCTCCAGTAACCAAGTGGTGTGAGGGCAGGTGCTGGGCAGGCAGACTCCGCACCGGCAGCATTTGTCAGAGGAGCAGATGGTGGTGGCGGGGCCGGTGGGGACGCTGCAGCAGCAGGGAACACAGCAAGCCATGGTGTTGGGAATCTGTGTTTTTAATTGATTTGCTTGTAACGACAGATGAGGCTTCTAAGGTGTGAATGTCTCCTCTTGCTTTGAGGCTCTTATATACCCTCCCCAGTGGGTGTTGGTCCAACCAGAAGGCTTCTTTCCTGGTTCTTGTTTATATTAGTGTACCCATTATCCTTTGATTGGTTTGACATTTAGATGCTTGTAAAGAGTCTCTATTCTCCTAATTAACATTTATTTGAATTCCTTGCTAAATCTGAACTGATTACTCTTGCTATTTGTGACTGGAACACAAACTTTATGACGTATCACCAAAAGCTTCTGCTCTTACAATTCCAACACCAGACTTTCTGGGGAATATTGCACAATAGTATACCTGTAGTTTGTAGGTCTTATCTCTAGTGATGGTTTAGTGTTTATTCTCTTTGCCTTTGTCTGTATCAATTGGCCTGATGATGTATTCTTGTTTGGAAAAGTTGAACTTAAGTTTAGTAACTTTCTTTTAGCTTTGGGACTTTAAAAAAATTACTTAATTTTTTGTTGAGATATAATCGACATGGAACATTGTATTAAATGTTGGGACTTTTGAAGATCGTACTTACATTAATATGGAGAAATACGCTATTGAGAAACATGGCAAACTTTTAAAAGACACCTATTATTCCATTTTTGACTCTAAATATTATATATTTAAAAATTTGGACAAAATAGGAAAGTATAAAGAAAAATTGCTCATATTCTTATCATCAAGAGATATTCTCTATGAATATTTGTATATATGCCTCTAGTCATTTTCCTATACATTTATTATTATGTTATTGGAATCATACCTACTTTTCTGTAACTTGCCTTTTGCTTAAACATATATATTTTCATTATCTTGTATTCTTAAATATATTTGATAATGTTATTCTTAGGGTATCCTAGTATGCATCATATAGTTACACATCTAAGTTACTTAAAAATCTCATATGATTAGGTTATTTGCAAGGTGGTAATTGTGGCAGTAGTAACAACTGTGGATAGAAGTCTTTATGCACATTTCTGACCATTTCAGGAACAGACTTATCGGGTAGAATTATTGGAACAATATTTTAAGGCCTTTGATATTCATTGCCATACTGCCCTTCAGAACAGTTCTTTTTGTCTCTATTTATGTATTCCCACTAGCCGTATTTGAGAGTTGCTGTTTCCCTATACTTTTTGATGGATATTTTATTTTAAAAGTGTTTTGCCAACTTAGTGGGTAAAAATGAAATTTCATTATTGTTGTATTTGTATTTCTTTTATAATGTGTTAAGTTGAGACATTCCTTCATATGTGTATTGGTTATTTATCTCTCTATTGAGAAATGGCTTGCTTTGTTTCCTTCATTAACTGCTAAGTGTGGGGAAAGTTGAATTTGTAGCTTATATCTACATCCTAAGTAAAAGAATAATTCAAGACCACACTACTAATATTCACATGAAATTACTAACAGTAGAAAATGAAGATAAGGGTCTAAGTTAATCTGTATATATTTTATTTTATTTTCCAGTGTAGTGCATTTTCTCCCCAAATCAGTTGTTTCTGTGGTAGGAAGGACCTGGACTCTTTAGTTCCAGTACACTGTTTAGGCTTTAGATATGGTTCAGTGTTTAAGAGGGAACACACAGTAGGCTTCTGTGCAGGATCATCCCGACCTTCACACCATTCCACTCAACTTTGACTCACTCATACTTCAAGCCATGATTCTTCTCACTTGCTCCCCACCTCTTCCTTTAAGTATACCTGTGTATCTGTGCATGATGGGGGAGCACGTCTATATGGTTTTCCTGGATGGCATGTAGATTCAAAAGGACCATATTAGGAGTCAGAAAGCTCTTTACTAATCCCAGTCCTGCTCATTGTCTTCCTTGTTATGGTAAGTCATTCACATTCTAGAGCTTCATCCTTTCTCCTTTGCAAGATAAGAATCATAATATCTACATTCTTCTACTTGGAAGATTATTTTCCATAGACAATCATAAAGTGCTACACAAAGATAATCATTATCTAAGTAAGTTGCAGATCAAATTCGAAGTAAGGAAAAGGGGAAATAACCAGTCTAAAGAAAAAAAAAACATAGCTGCAGACAAGTAGAAGAGGAACCCTATAGGAAACAGCAAGCATTTATTTGAAGGTTCATACCTACAATTAAAACAGCTGGCACATAAATTAATAAAATTTAAATTTAAGAAAGTACTCTATGACTCGGGAAAAAAGGATTTGTAATCTCTGCTGGTGTCCCTGGACTTCAACCAGATTTATCTTTGAGTGAATACCTGCCAAATTGCTCATTCTTTTACTTAGGACTGACTAACATTTTCAGTATTTTAAAAATAATTTAATAGACATTTATTGAGCAGTTCCCACATGCTAAGCACTGTGATAAATTTTAGATACCTAACAGTGAACAAAATAGACCTCATTCTTGCTCTTGTGGAACTTGGAGTTTGATGGAAGGTTTACCATGCACATATTATTTTAAGTTGCTGTTATTATACATTATGATAGGAAGGGTTCTAAGAGCATAAACATTAAAAGCAGAAGGAAATTATTTTAACATACTAAGAAAAACAGTATAGGGAGGTTTTCAGACTCTCACAGAATTTCATGGCAGAAAGAGATCACTCTCTTATTTAGAATGTGGTGTTACTTTGAGTTAAGCTTATAAAGATAAAGAAATTATTACTGTTCTGTGTAGAATGTTATGTTTTCATAATTATAAATATTTAAAGTTATAGATTAGAAGCAGTTGTAAAGTAATACGTTTATGATAGTAAACTCATCTCTTTTATTGAAAAGACTTGCGGTTCTTTATTAAATTTTTTTTCTTTGCCAGGGTCTAAGAGACCTGGGAATAACTCTCCTTTGTTTGTAAATTAGGACAGTGAATCCTAGAGCGGTGAGGTAATTTGCCTTAGATGGCCTGGTGACTGACTTGTTATAAACTAAATATAGGACCTATTGAGATTGAGCTACCTTTTTGTGGTTTAACATGCAAGTTTAAAGTATGTGTCAGAGATACTAAACATTTTATTTTAAGAAACAAAATTCACCTTTTTCCTTTAAGCAAATGCAAGAAAAACGTGGTGATTTTGATTAGATGGTAGATTTTCAAATTGCTGAAAACCTGCATACATGTACACATGCACCTGCACACACACACAAGTACTTGCCCAGTTTTAATTATACCATCTATAGTCAGTGGAGGTGTGGGGAAGGAGAAAATTCTTCCTCTACCCTTGAAGGTCTTCCAGTTGGCCTAAGAATTAAATTTACATGAGAGAGATTAACAGGAGAAAACACCAAAGTTTTATTATGTGCTCATGGAAGGCCAGTAATGAAATTGAGACCTAAAGAAATGACTAAGGTGGGCAAAGAGACAATACGTGAGAAATTGGCAGGTCAAAAAAAACCTTAACTTTGGGAACTTCAAATAGTAAGGAATTGTAAATGGAATTTGGGCTATGGTAGTAAATTAGGAGCAAGTAAAAGGTAGCAAGGTTTGTTTATATACATCCTTCTCAGCTTTACGTTTCTTATCTCTGGTAATGGTGAGGGTGTGTCTTTACCTCCTAATACAGGGAGGGTACCTTTCACAATGGAGATTATTTCCTGCTTTCACAGGGACAAAGGAGGATCTGGATGTCCTTGCATAGGCTGTCTCTGAAGTAATTTTTATTTAAAATAATCAGTATAAAAAATTAGTATGCCAGAGTGGCACATCTTGGAGTAGCCTGCCCTTGGCCCTACAGGGGTATCTGTGACAGTGAAGACCTAAATCAAAGGTTGATGATAAAAAGAAACAAAATAGGATTGTTAGTTTCTTGCTTCAAATCTCTCTTTGCTTGGAGGTTTCAGTCTTAAAACCCTTTGCTTAGGGAGCCCCAACCTCAGGGTCTTTGCATTTCTTCTCTCCTCCTCCCCTCACTTCTTCTCCCTATCTACAGTGGACTCAATCCATGACTTAGTAAGTTGCTGTTGTGTCTGGAACAGCATCTCCCCTCCTCTCCTGCCTTGTCATCTTCTAATTTTTAGCCTGGATAGCTCAGAGGCTTTCCATAACTATCCCTCACCCTGACACTGAATCACCAGATCTGGGTTTTAGTTCCTCTGTGTGCTTGCATGCCATGCTGCTCACATCAGTCACAGCAGGATCCACATGGCATTACAAATATATTCATATGCTCATGTAAAACACATGTATTGTGATTACAATAACTGGTTTGTCTTAGGGTTCCTGGGTGGCTCAGTTGATCGAGGATCCGACTCTTGGTTTTGGCTCATGTCATGATCTCCTGGGTCATGAGATTGCATATTGGGCTCTATGCTCAGTAGGGTGTCTGCTTGAAGGTTCTCTTCCTCTGCCCCCCGCCCCGCTTTCTCTCTAAAATAAACAAATACTTTTTTAAAAAGATTTTATTTATTTCCGGGGGTGGGGGGGTGGTAGAGAGTGAGAGCACAAGCAGGGGGAGCAGCAGGCTCCCTGCTGAGCTAGGAGCTCAATGTGGGACTTGATCCCAGGACACTGGGATTATGACCTGACCTGAAGGCAGACACGTAATTGACTGAGCCACCCAAGCACCCCAAATTTAAAAAAAAAAAAAAAAGACAGCTTGTCTGCCTCCCTCATCAGATTTGACAGAAACTTGAGAACACTCCAGGTAATAACATTTCTTTTATCTTTACAATCCTAACACAGATATGGTGCCTGGCACAGGGGAAGCACTCATGAAATAATGGCCAAGTGAATGAATGAATGGACTAAATTCCTTGTTGGTATTATTGTAGCCTGAATCCATGTACCCCATGGCTGCTAAGTTCTGTTCATTCAAACCACTAATAAGCCTGTGAGATTGTCTGAGAAATCCCTCTCTGAGGAGACTGACAAACACACTAAGAACATTGAGAAACATATTTATTTAAAGGCTTTTATTTCTTCCCTTCCTTGCCCTGCCTTTTTCTTTTTTGCCTTTATTCTTTTGGTTTTAGCTCAATGCTTTTCAGATTTTGAGTTGTGCCTTTGTATATGAATGACACATATATACATTACACATGTATATGTATACTTTGTGATATGTGTAATATATGAATTATATATGTATTCTCTCTCTAAGGCTGGGTAAAGGATAATCTCAAGATAAAAGTAAGTAGATTGGTAAAAACAAAACGAAGTCATAGATTAAATCATGTTTATTTTTTGTATTTTGTTTCTTTTTAAAGATTTTATTTGTTTATTTGACAGGCAGAGCACAAGCAGGGAGAGGGGCAGAGGGAGAGGGAGAAGCAGGCTCCCTACCAAGCAAGGAGCCAGATACTGGATTGGATCCCAGGACCCTGGAACCAAAGGCAGATGCTTAACCAATTGAACCACCCAGATGCCCCATTAAATCATATTTAATCAAGCCTTAGCTCTAGTTCTCAGCTCATCGCCTGGAAAGTTTTGACATTCTGTTGATTTGAATTTCTGTGCCAAGGATGGTGGCAAGTAGAGATATAGTGCCCTGCTTTTTAGAGTTGGCCACTTAAGTTCTCTTTAAAGGAAAATGAAGTTGAAATTGGTAGACCCATTAAATGACCCAGATCTTAGAACTGAATACCTGCCACTTTTAATCTGTGAGCCAATAGATGCTTTTCTGTTATAATTGGATGTGATGATTTTGTTAAAGATTCTTACATTTTTTATTTCTCTTGCATTTTTGAAGTTGATGTCATAACTGTTCACTCAGCTTCTGGCTGTTGGTATTGGAGGCTCTGTCATATGGTAGAAAGAATTGGGCTTTAAAATCAGACATACAAGGAGCTGAATTCTGGATTTCTTACTAAGTAACTTTGAGAGTGTTGAATAATTCTTAAAGCTTCATTTTTCTCATCTATGAGTGATGTTTTAAGGATTATGTGAGTTACTATGATTTACCTAGCAAAGTGTAGGGAAATAAATATTGGCTCACCTCCAAATTATATTTGGCTGAGGAAAAGGAGAGAACATAAAAGATAACCAATTTGAAGTTAACAAGCCTAGGAAGCTAGCTAGTTCCAAGCATTCTTCTAATAGATTATTTCTTTTAATAAAATAATCATCTTATCTTTACCTTTTTTAAAAAAATTAGACATATACCCAAAACTCTGACATACACAAACAACAAACCTTGCCAGAGAAATAGTTTATTGGAAAACCCATCATGAATTTGTTTTCTCTAAGAAAATATCCAGTATAAGAAATGGGATCCACGAAGCAACATGACCAGAAAATACAGCCAAGCTCTTAGAGAATTCATTAGTATTTTGATAATAGATGATATTCACCTGCCCAAATGAAAGAAATGGTTATTCAGCCAAATAATCATAAAAAAGGTCTCAATTTTTCTTTCTGTTAAAATGAAAGGTAGATTTTCATATCTGGGCCATCTGGTCTGCCTCAACATCTGATAAACTGCTGAGGCAAGTGAATACTGAATAGACAGCTTCTGGGTTTTTCATTGTCAGGCACGGAGCAAAGCATCCATCATTCAGCAGCAGCTTGAGATGCAGGGCTCACAGGAGGGCTGAGTGAAGGTCGTGAGGTTGATGGTCTCCAGGCCTGGGGTGGGGTGGCAGGAGTTGAGCAGGAAGCAGGTGGGCACACAGGGCTGAGGAATGTGGCAGGGTGGGGGGCAGTTGTCACAGCAGGTTGGCTCCAGTAACCAAGTGGTGTGAGGGCAGGTGCTGGGCAGGCAGACTCCGCACCGGCAGCATTTGTCAGAGGAGCAGATGGTGGTGGCGGGGCCGGTGGGGACGCTGCAGCAGCAGGGAACACAGCAAGCCATGGTGTTGGGAATCTGTGTTTTTAATTGATTTGCTTGTAACGACAGATGAGGCTTCTAAGGTGTGAATGTCTCCTCTTGCTTTGAGGCTCTTATATACCCTCCCCAGTGGGTGTTGGTCCAACCAGAAGGCTTCCTCTCATTTTTGTTTATCCCACTCCTCTTCACTAAGATTCTCTAATCAGTTTGGTATTTACTTGTCCATTAAGAGTCCTGCCCTTATTAAGGTAAATCATGTTTTTGACTCACTGACTTGTCATTTTTGTCATAAGATGATTACATTTTATCTTCACAGGGTCCTGGAATGCCAAACCTTATATGAATTATGGATAATCAGTCTGAGAGGCAATATAGCTATAGTTTCAGAGGCTATATTCTTTTCCTTGTTTTTCCCCCTTAATTTAAAATAATTGCATAACATGATACAATTTTTAATTACTAATTTTAGTACATATAACTCAAATGGTTAATTGGACCATCCTCTCAATAAAGTCAACAGGGACATGGCTACTTCTAGATGAACGTTGCATATGGCTGTATGCATCTCAGACATATTTACTTTATTTATTGAGGCTATAATTCAGGTTCTATTGAGTAAGTAGGGTAGAGCCAGAATGGAATAAGATGAAACTCCTTTTCATTATTTTTAATCTATTCCAAGTTTCTGAAATTTGTATTACTTTTTTTTTTTTTTAGCATTCTTTACTCAAAGTTATGTCAAAATGTAAATTCACTGGGAAGAAAGATCCACCCAGTTGCTGGCTTTTGTAAAATGTACTGTTAAAAGAAAATTCACCTCATCTTTATTCATTTTCAAATGAATGCTCTACTAAATTTAAAATAAGTTGAAACAAGGACTAAAAGGAGTAGTCACAAGATTCACAAAATGACAGTGGGTTCTGGAAGTTGATCTGATCCAATGTGATTTAGAACTATAGAAATCCTTTCTTCATGGACTTATTTCCTATTGTGCATATTTATTTGTTTTCATATCTTGGATCTTCAATTATGTTGTAAATTCCTTTGAGGAATGCCTTCTAAAGCATTCCTCACCTCACTTGGCCTTGGTTTGCCAGAGTCTAGGTTGGCAGATGAGGAAGTTGGACTGAATAATCTCCAGGGTGTAATATCCTGATTCCAGCATCTTCCCTTTGTTTAGCACGAAACTATTCAGGTATTAGAATCTAAAGTACATAATTTGTTGGATGGCAAGTTGTTGAGGAAACACAAAGTACACATTCTTTGGTGGGCTGTATCTGAGGGGACGTTACTGAAAACCAACTTGGCCTCTTTAAAAGCGAAGAAATCTGGTTGAAACAATCAGTAGAAAATACTAAATGTCATTGGTAAATAAGCTTCATGCATTTTATTGGAAGAAAAACTCATTAGTGAAGTTGGCTTGATTTTTGCTTGAATATTGATATGTGTCACAAAGCTTATCAAATAAAAATGGAGGTTAGCGCCTTCTAGGTACTTTGCATCTTTGTGTGATCATCCATTGCAATGTCCTTCCCCAACTCTCTACTTCTCAAATCCTGCTTATTCCTCAAGTATCAGCTCAGATATCTTCTTCATGGCAACCTTTAGGTGGTTCTTCTAGATGTTTTCATTCTTTGCTTTCACAAAGTATGCTGCCTATCTTTTCATGTAAACCTCATTTCAGTCTGTTATATATTATGGCTCATCATTTTTATCTGTCTTCCTCACTCCAATGCAAACTCTCTGAAAGTGGGAATTATGACTTCACTTTCTTTGTCTCTGTCAAGTACCTAGGTCAGAGTAGGCATTTGATAAATGTGTTTTGAATTGGATTAAATTGCAGATTAGAATGAAAAAGGTATGTATTTATTTTTAGAATATCCCCTAATAATAATAATAATAATACTTTACATAAGCAGAATGATTCATTTCATTTCTGAAGTGCTTTTACACTTGTCAAAACAATTTTACATTTAAAACTTCACCTAAATGAGTAAAAAAAAAATATGGCTCAGCTCAGTTTTTGGGGTTTCTTCTGTATGTGGATATTTAATTGCCAGTTTCTCAGAATCTTTAAAAGGAGAAACATGATGTAGTTACTTAAAGAGGCAGGGAAATATTAAAATTAAAAGTAAGAGCTGACCTTGGAATTTAAAATGATTTTAATCTTAGGGTTTAATGTATTTGACCGTTCAGGCAATTTTCTTCAAGTATGTATATATCCTTGTGAGGCCTCCTTTTGCCTGTGAGATTTATGCTGATGTCATCAGATGGTGTCATTCTGCTGGACGTATTTATAGGTTTATGATGTGCACACGTGTCAAGAGTTTGGTAATTATAGCATTAAACACGAGACAGCACGTGGTTTGGGCACAGTGGTGTTTATTTAGTTTTAAAGTGAGGAGGTCCATGACCGTGTTTATTTGACTTCTCACTGGAAATCATTCAAAATGTAGAACAGTTCTGCAAAACTGAAGGCACAGGGTCAGAACATTTTCTTCCACAGCTTTTAATTAAAGACCATTTGCTGAGTGGCCCTTAATGACTATCATTGTCCCTTGGGGCAGTGTGGGCAAGCTCTTGGACCTATCTTTGGCTAGCAGCCTGGTGCTTCACACTCACCGGGCTGGACACAGGTTGTGACAGAGATCCCGCTCAGGTGTGGAGGAGGGTGGCCGCTGTTGAGCAGCCAGCATGATGGAACGTAGGAGTCAGGCTCACAGCAGGGTGCGGGGCAGGTGTCGCAGCAGGTGGGCTGGAGGAGGCTGATCTCGTGTGGGCAGGTGCTGGGCAGGTCGACTCCATGTTGACAGCACAGGTCAGAGGAGCAGATGGTGGTGGCAGGACCCGTGGGGATGCTGCAGCAGCCTTGGAGACCAGACTCACAGCAAGACATTTTGTTGCAAAGGAAGATATTCTACAGAGTTGTTCTCTGAGTCTTTTATATGGAGCTGTCTCAGGGAACACAGCTTCTGTCCATCATAAAGTTTCCCTGTTGTTGTTTGTATAATCCCGTACAAATAACTCACTTCTTATTTATCAGCTGTGGGATGAGCTCTCCTTCAGTTTTATTTGGTTGTGTTGCTACATTTCAAACGTGCTTCCTGTTGCTGTTTCAAAATGGTATCAGTGTAGGTTCTCTACTTACTCAATCACAGGCAAATATGTCACTGTCTTTTCTAACTTTCCTCTTTTTTACCAACCAGAATTTGTTCTTAAAAAGGATCACTGCTGAGTGTAAAGAATCAAGAGTGATTTCCCTAGAAAGTAAGAAATGATCCTTCTTAAAATGTGTGTTCTGGATATATTTGGGAAGTCAAAACCTCTGGGACTTTTTTCCTGCCACATTCACCTTGCTATCTTCTCATGGATTTGAGGGAATAAATGAGTATCAGAAATAAAAAAAAATCATCTTCATTGGGAAGTTCAGAGCCTGCTAGATGATTTTCTGTACTGATCCACTACATTGTCTGTGTTTGCAATTATGTATAAATAAGCTCTCAAAGGGCATTGTTTTTTATTTTTAACCAGGAGCCTGAACATATGAAAAATAGGTTCATAAGACTATATATGGTCTGAAAAATGAGCTTTCCTCTCTTTGCAAAACACCAAACTTTTCAGAAAAGCCAAACTGCTGACCTGCCTATTTTATTTTTCAAAACTACTTCCAAAGCTGGTAGTCACCTCCCATCAAACTTTTAGAAAAGTCCTTCCACTTTAATTCAAGGTAATATTAAGATGTCATGGCCAAAGCTAGTACATAACTACAGTAAAGGACACTGGTAAGCAAATCTATTCATTATAAATCAAATATTTATTCAATCTGTAATACATTCTGAAAACTGTAGGAGAGAGAGAAAAATAGAAGGCATGGTGCCTGCCCTCCAAGAGTACCAACTTCTGATGGAAAAGGCTAGATATCCCTTTGCATATGATTCAAACAACGTATAATTAAGTACAAGACAAGGTAATGGGAGGAGTGCTGGAGCTAGGTTTGAATCCAAATTATAAATTACATGTTGTGAGACCTAGATCAAGTTATTTGGGCTTCAGTTTTCTCAACTACAAATTTGGGAAAAATAGTAATATACACCTACTATAGTCTTACTTCAAGAATTAAATAAAGATGACATGAGAATTGCTTATGCAAATCATTCAGCCTTGCGTGTGACACTGTCAGGTCATTTCGGTGCAATTCTCCGGATAGGCACTGTGAGAATGTCCACAGGAGGAAATACAGTGGAAAGGCTCAGTGATCAGAGATGCCTGCAGGGTTTGGAATAAGTCGTTTTGATTAGACAATGTTTAGAAAAGAGTAAGTGTCTTTGGGGCAAGGAAAACAATGACTTCTTCCATGTTCTGCCCCTATGCTGCCCCTGTCCCTGGTAGAGTTGGCCAGGCCTTCTTGGGCCTTGACTGCAACCCTTATCTACCCATAAAACTTGGCTGCAGTTTTTGCACACGTGTTGGTTCTTTTTTTTTTTTTTTAAGATTTTATTTATTTGACAGACAAAGATCACGAGTAGGCAGAGAGGCAGACAGAGAGAGAGGAGGAAGCAGGCTCCCCACCAAGCAGAGAGCCTGATGCAGGGCTTGTTCCCAGGACCCTGGGACCACTACCTGAGCTGAAGGTAGAGGCTTTAACCCACTGAGCCACCCAGGCACCCCTACATGTTGGTTCTTAACTAGAATGTAATCTCCTTCAAAGCAGACTATGTCTTATTTTTCCTGGTTTCTGTAGTACCTAACTGTAGGGCCTGGATCATGGGATGGAGTTTTGGGGGTGGAACACATGGAAGGAATGGTTGAGGAAGGAAGGTTGGAAAATAATGATAACTGACATTTATGATGTAAATACTTCTGTATCAAGTTTAGTTGGGAAAACCTCACACAAAGTATTTCAACAGAGAGAATTTTAAGTTAGGGGATTGGTTAAATAGTTATTGGAGGACTGAAAAAGCCAAAAAGGAAAACTGAGGTAACAAACACAAGAAGCAGGCTACCAGTCTTAGGGTGGGGACTGGGAAGAAGAGGTTGGGGGCAACTGAACCCAGATGCTTGGCAGAGTGGCCCTACAGAGCTGGGCACAGACCCCGGGGGCTGCCCAACTGGTGCTCTTGCCTCAGAAGCTCAGGGGAGAGGCCCTGTGGGGCCAGAGTGTGGGCCTTCATGGGTGGGAATCACCCCCTTGCTGGTATAGGTGTTTCTGAGGGGGTGCAGTGATGCTATTTTTGGAGCATCATGGAAAGAAGCTGGAGACTAGAATCTACTGTGGCTGCCTGATAAAGGACTGGATGCTGGGGCAATAAGACCTTCTCTTCCTTGGGCCTTACAGGCTCTTTCTAGTGCCCTCCATTGGTGGAATCTACTAGAAAGTCAGGCAAAGGAGATTAAGAGTCCTCACCCCAAGCATCACAGAGTATAAAAAGATGGACCTGGAGGTCGACAGTTGGTACACACTATTCTAAAGGCCGTACATGTTTTAATTAATTTAATCTTGACTACAGTTTTAGAAGGTATATACTTTTTTGTAAAACTTTTTTTTATTAACATATAATGTATTATTTGTTTCAGGGGTACAGGACTGTGATTCATCAGTCTTACATAATTCACAGCATCCCCATAGCAATATCCTCCCCAGTGTCCATCACCCTGCCACCCTATCCCTTCCACTCTCCTTTCCTCCAGCAACCCTCAGTTTGTTTCCTGAGATTAAGAGTTTCTTATGGTTTGTCTCCCTCTGGTTTCATCTTGTTTCATTTTTCCCTCCCTTCCCCTATGATTGAGTCTTGTTTATCAAATTCTTCATATCAGTGAGATCATATGACAGTTGTTTCTCTGATTGACTTATTTCGCTTAGCATAATACCCTCTAGTTCCATCCTCATCGTGGCAAATGGCAGGATTTCATTTTTTGATGGTTGTATAATATTCCATTATATATATGTATGTATTTCTATACATATATATATATCCCATCTTTTTTATATGTTCTGTCATCTGTTGATGGACATCTAGGCTCTTTCCATAGTTTGGCTATTGTGGACATTACTGCTATACACATGGGGTGTACATGCCCTTTGGATCACTACCTTTGTATCTTTGTGGTAAATACCCAGTAATGCAATTACTGGGTCGCAGGGTAGGTCTATTTTCAACTTTTGAGGCACCTCCATACTGTTTTCTGGAGTGGCTGCACCAGCTTGCATTCCCACCAACAGTGTAGGAGGGTTCCCCTTTCTCTGCATCCTTGCCAACATCTGTCCTTTCCTGACTTGTTAATTTTAGCTGTGCTGACTGGTGCAAAGTGGTATCTCACTGTGGTTTTGATTTGTATTTCCCTAATGCTGAATGATGTTGAGCACCTTTTCATGTGTCTGTTGGCCGTCTGAATGTCTTCTTTGCAGAAATATCTGCTCATGTCCTCTGCCCATTTCTTGATTGGATTACTTGTTCTTTGGGTGTTGAGATTGGTAAGTTCCTTATAGATTTTGGATACTAATCCTTTATCTGATAGGTCATTTGCAAATATCTTCTCCCATTCTGTTGGTTATCTTTTGATTTTGTTGATTGTTTCCTTTGCTGTGCAAAAGCTTTTGATTTTGATGAAGTCCCTATAGCTCATTTTTGCCCTTGCTCCCCTTGCCTTTGGTGATGTTTCTAGGAAAAACTTGCTTCGGCTGAGGTTGAAGAGGTTGGTGCCTATGTTCTCCTCAAGGATTTTGATGAATTCCTGTCTCACATTGAGGTCTTTCATCCATTTTGAGTCTGTTCTTGTGTGTGGTGTAAGGAAATGTTCCAGTTTCATTCTTCTGCATGTGGCTGTCCAATTTTCCCAACACCATTTGTTGAAGAGCTGGTCTTTTTTTCCATTGGAAATTCTTTGGAGGTATATACTTTAAAAAAATGTTTTTAAATTGCAATATAGCTGACACACAATGTTACATTGGTTTCAGGTGTACAACATAGCGATTGGACAGATCTGTACATTGTGCTGTGCTCAACACAGTGTGGCCACCATCTGTCACCATCCAACACTATTGCAATACCATTGACTGTATTCCCTGTGTGGTACTTTTCATCCCCATAATTTATTCATTACATAACTGGAAGCCTGTATCCCCCACTCCCCTTTACCCCCTTTGCCCATCCCCTACCCCCTTCACTCTGGAAACCACCAGTTCTCTCTATTTATACATACTTTGCAAAAATCACCTCTTTATTCTTGAATAATTCTAGACTTACACAAAGTTTGCAGATAGTACAGCATTCCTATCTACCCCTCACTCAATTTCCCTTAATGATAATACCTTAACAATGCCGTTGTGCATATGTTGAAACTAAGAAACCAACATTGGTACATTGCTGTTAATTAAACTTCAGATGTTATTCAGATATCACTAGTTTTTCCATTAGTTTTTCCATTACTGTCTTTTTTCTGTTCCAGCATCCAATCCGAGATCCCAAAATACATTTACTCATCACATCTCCTTAGTCTCCTCTGGTCAGGGACAATCTTTTCTCAGTCTTTCCTAGTTTTTCATGACCTGCACAGTTCTGTGGTATATTGTTATGTAGGTTACAAACTATTTTTAATCTTATTTGACAGTTGAGGAACCTGAGGCAGAGAGGAGTTAAATGAGATGACCAAAGGACACATAGCTAGTAAGTGTTAGAGATATGATTTAAAAGCAAGATAGTCTGGTTTAGAGACAACTCTCTTGACTGTCATATAGGGGACATTGCTCTGACAAGTGTAGGTTGCACATTGCCCCAGGACTAATAGCAGGTAAGAGTCACTGGAATTGACTATATCAGGTTATTGGGGGTCTTAAAAGCCACATTGAAGAATTTAGCTTTGATTCAGTAAAAAAATAAAATTAAAAAAAATTTTTGAGTTATCCTAGAGTTTTGAGCAATTCAATTTAGCCAATATTTATAATAGGAATAGAAGCTTGGTCTCACAGAGGTATAGTTTGGATGAAGGGAGAGGCATGGGATTATTGAACCAAGGTTAACTAGGAGACTGTGATCAGGGGTCTGGTGATCTGTGCCTAAATTAGGCTAGAATCAGTGAAGATGGAAAGAAAGGTCTGGAGGCCAGGATAAATTTGAAAGAAAAATGATATGACTTGGTTTTCTGTTCCCTTATCACGGATAAACAATTACTAACTTTACAGATAGTTTGTTTTTGCATTGAACTGGGTTATTGAAACTCATCAGAAAATAAAAAATGTATTTGAGTTGCCATACATTCCATATTTCAGTGCAGGCTTAATGACCCAGTCCATGTTTTTCCTGTGCTGAGGTTGCTAATCACTATTTAATGTCTGACTTTAAAAAAAAGATGATTTGTTTTCACCTTAGAACCTAAACAGTTTTTCCTAGACTCACTGTATATACTCATTTTGTCTTAAACTGTAATCACCCCAGAAAGAGTGAGTTACTATATACAACCAGATATATAATTTAGGGGGATAATTGAAAATGTATTGTTAAGTGGCATATACTTTCTCCTAGATAAAGAGAGCCACGTGTAATCCTATTTGTCTTGAACATGGTGCTGTTTGCAAAGGAGGTGTGTACTTTGGTATGGTGGAAAGAGAAGCGGTTTTTGGATTCAGGTTTGATCCCCCGCGGCACTTACTATTTGTGTAACTTTGGGAGCCTCAGTTTTCTCTCCTGTAAGAGAATGATGGTAGTTATCTGTGTTTTTTTGTTAGAAATGAAATAATGCCCATGAAGCATAAATTAGAATGCCTGGTAGATATTCACCAAATGTTAGCTATAATGAATGAAAGCAGCAAAAGTGATAAAGTGGGGTGGAGTTAGTTAGTGGCAAGGAATACTTTTACTTAAAATGCTTCTGGACGATCTAGAGCCATAGAATTTTAAAACTGAAAGTGTCCTAGAGAGCTTCTGGTCAACCAACCCTTTTAATTGATTTAAGATGCACAGAGCTCCAGTGACCAGCTCAGGGCTGCAGAGGCAGCTCAAGCGCAGAGCCACACCTTTCCTGGGTTCCATCTGGGGCATTTTTAACTAGAGCCAAGGGTCTTTCATTGCCTAAAGGTCCACAGAGGTAGTACTGGGACACTCAGACTTGTTTTCAGTATTAAAAATAAAGTCTAAATATTTATCCCTTATAAGCATGTATGAAAATGTCAGACTGATTTGCTTTTGACTAAAAAAAAGAGGTAACTTGGGTATATTAATCCTAAAATTCTCACTGATGCTTACAAATGTATTTTGAACAAACATGAAGGAAGCAATGAATTATTTTACAAAGGTACATGGGAAAAATAATGTTTTTCTAGAAATAAGGGGGTGCCTTTTGGTGAGGAAGCTGGGAATCCTTGTGTGGCAATAATGGCAAGTGTCCCTCACCACCCAGAGTGGGGCTGTCAACACTTTGGGTTGTTTGATTCTCACAATAATCCTGAAACATAAGCAGGGATAAGAGTATCATTTCTGCTATGATAACAAGGAGACTTAGGCTGAGAGGAAGTGCATAGCCCAAAGTTCCAAGGCAAGTCCAAGAAAATATATGAGATTACAGTTTGGGTATTTTCTGTAAAAATCTTGCACACTTGGAATTTTACAGGACAGCTATGGAGATGAATTAATGGTCATCACCAAAGTTTTGTTCTAAGAGGAACTGTGTGTTTTCGCTTCCAGAATTGTGTGCCTGTTTCTTGTGTTTGGAGAATACTGCACTACAGTCTGATATTTTTAGTTCATTTTAACAACATGATATTATATGACACTTGGACTAATAAACTTCTAAGGAGAATTCTGACTTACATAAACCAAGCCTCATTTGAGGGATCAAGGAATAACCAATAAATGCTAATATTCAGAATTGATTTTTCTAGAAGATAGCATATATGAAGAAATGGGTATTTGGTCTTCCCCAAATTACATTGCATTTTGAGCTTGGATGGCTATAACTAAGGGAATCAAAATTATTTCTACAAAGTGGCCAGTTTGTTTAGTCACCTAGGGAAGAAAGAAAAATCAACTTCAGAGTCAGTGGAAATTAAAATGAATAAAGCATTTAAAAAACATATTAATCTCCAGGTTCCAGGATAGAGCTTGGCATAGTGGTTGTCTTCAAAAAATGCCTATTGAGTAAAAAGATCCTACAAGATGACCTAGTGAATTTTTCACTTTTCAACCCATGACAAAGAGCCAGTATCTAATTTTTCAATGATTCCACCACACATGCTCTCTTTCTGCTGAGATAAATCTTGGATATGATGAATTGCTGTTCAGGTTTAGGTAGGCATTCCACTTTCCCTGAGAGGAAACACGAGAATAAATCATCACAAAGCAACATTTGCTAAGCCAGAATAAAGTTTATTAAGGAATAGTCAAAATAGTTATTTCTCAAAGAGCCATGAAATGGCCTAAAAGACAGAAAGAAGGTCTTTAACTCCACTCAAAGGAGGAGAGAAAAAGTTGAGTGAATTCATGAAAACATGGCCCAGGGACTTGGGATTGATTTAGCCTGATGTAGGTGGTAGCAGGGGTTGAAGGTCAGATGATGAGCCCCACATCACTGACCTATGCAGAGATAGGGTTGCTTAGCAGGGCTCACACGGGCTCTGACAGCCAGGCTGCACGTAGGTGGTCAGGTTGATCCCACTCATTCCAGGAGTTGGGTAGGAAGAATTGAGCAGCCAGCAAGTGGGCACATAGGTGTCAGGCTCACAGCAGGGTGGGGGACAGGTGTCGCAGCAGGTGGGCTGGAGGAGGCTGATGTCATGAGGGCAGGTGCTGGGCAGGCAGACTCCGCACCGGCAGCATTTGTCAGAGGAGCAGATGGTGGTGGCGGGGCCGGTGGGGACGCTGCAGCAGCAGGGAACACAGCAAGCCATGGTGTCAGGAGTTGGGTTTTTGTTGGGTTGAGAAGAGAAGTCTGTTGGTGTCTCAATGCTTCTCTCTTCTGCCTTGGCTCTTTTATACTCACCTCCCTGGGCGTCAGCCTATTACCACGATTTTTTTCCCGTGTTTCAGTTTATAGCTATCACCATTAAAACCGTCTAATTACTTAAGTGTTTATTACCTGAGACACATTCTTTACCTTATAAAAGGGGTTTAGGTTGTTTTGTTGTCAAATTAGGACTCTTCATGTTGGCTCTTTGTCACTTTAAGGACACTTCATTTCAGTCTTCAAAGGCACCGAGTCATTAACCTCTAATCATTATACATCATTAGTGATGGCCTGGTATGCTTGGTATCTGCAAATCATCCCCACATTTCTTTTGTCTGTTTTTCAGATAAGGAGATAAGTAGGCATTTTGATTTCTAGTCTTCCAGCAACCAAAGATTCTATGGGATAATCCAGGTCTTCTGGCTGAAAAAGCGCTAAGGGGCTTAGATTTATTTTTCATGGCTCCGACAAGCTGAATTAAGATGAACAGTTGGGATCTGTAGAGAAGGAGATTCTGATTCTGTGTAAAGAAACACTTCCTTAGCTGTAAAAATCATTTGCTTTTCATTCCCTCCATGCGTGCCATGAACAATAACTTGTCAGGGACAGGCAGATGAGAGTCAGGAATTGTACAGTGACAGATGCCCTTTAAAACTCCATCCAACAATGTTATGAACTAGGATTATTCGTAACCCAAAGAACAGTCATATGGGGCCATTTAGAGACTAAACAGTATTTCATAAAATGAGTTCCATGAACACATGTTTGAAGCAACCATTAAAGGGTTCTCTGGTAAATACATTTGGGAAATAGAGTTCTTCATTGGTGGACCTTCCAGAGCCTTTAATATGCAAAAATGCTCTGTGACTTTCCAATAAAGAGATGTAACATGTATTTTTCTCCAAACTTGCTTGGCCATGGAATCATTTTGTTTGTTTCCATAAGTTAGCTTCATAAGTTAGTGTTCTATGGAGCACACTTGGGAGATTTCAAAGTCACATCTAAACTACTATAGCCTTAGCGATCGTATTATTTAATTAAATAAAGGTATAAAGCTTACTGTGATGTTTTAGAATTGCTTTGGAGTAGGAAAAGTACCAAACTAGTAAACCTTCAGGAAATATTTTACTTTGAAAGTCTTAAAGAATATGTTTTCTTGACCCATCTGCATATAAAATGGCTCAGGCTTTAAAAAAATCAGTAGAAAATTGTACAACATAAAGATGTCAGAAGCCAAAATCAACAAGACGATGGATCCAAAAGCTGCTTTACATTAAAACTTTTTCATTTTAGCCATCTTTTCACTACTAGAATGATTTTGTGGTTTTGGATTCCTCTGCTAGAATTTTGCTTGTCATCCACATTCCTCCCACAGATATCTCTTGTTCAGTCAAACCCTCATTGGTCGAACACCTATTGCAAGTCAGACATTGCATAAAAAAGAAGCAAATATGTGCCTGCCCTTGAAGTGGTAGAGAAGAGACACAGAGAAGTAAATTGGTAAATGACAATGGGGTTGTACATTCAGGTGTTTTGGGTGGGGTGTGGGAGTTTAGAAGGAGGTACCACTGACTCTACGTGGAAAATTCAGGAAGTGCTTCATGAAAAGAGAACAATTGTGTGAGTATCGAAGCATGATGAGGAGCTTAGCAGGTAGGAAGGAATAGGAAGGGAATTTCAGCAAGTAAATCAAGGAAACAAAATGCGACGGAGCGTTCATGGGATGGCAACAGGGTTGACTGGGGGAAGCACAAAGCATGGACTCCTGATCTCCTTTACTCGGGGAGGCTGTGGAGGAGGAGCAGTGGGAGATGGAGTTGGAAAGGTGGGTTAGGGCCACAGTAGGAAGAATTTGTTCTAGTAGGCTCCACTCAGGATTTTGAACTTCGTCCTCTTGGCAATAGAAGTTAATTAAAGATTTTGAACAGATATGGGGCATGTGTGTATTTGTTTTTAGAAAGATGACTAGTTTTTGAGTAGAGGCTCAGCAGCATCGTCACTTACTAAGTATTAGGCCTTGTGCTGGGTGCTTAACGTGTGTTACACAGTTCTCACCCCAGGCTTATGAGCCAGGCAGAGTTGCCATCCGTGCCACTTCCCAGATGAGGAACCTGGGCCGTAGACAGGCTAAGTAACTAGTCAGTGGGTAGGTGATGGAGCTGGCATTTGAAGCCAGGCAGTCTGGCTCCAGGTTGTGCACTCTCAGCCACTCTACAGATTTCCTCTTGGTGGATGGGGGTGGGGTGGGGGTGTTGTTCTGACTAGACAACCCTAAGAGAAGTTGATGAAGATGGGTGGGATCAGGTTATTGAAGTGCTTGAGACCATAAAAAAGGGGAGTTGATTTGAAAGCCTGTTTTCTTAACCAAAATGCTAGCGGTAGAAAGGAGATAATTTGAAGGCAGGGACAGTAGATGGGAAGCTATTTGGGTGTCCTATGGGGGTATTGAGGAGGGTGTGGTTTTTGTCTTACAGGGTATCATAGAGAAGAGGGGATATATCTGGGATTTCTCGTCAGATTATTCAATTTCCTGGGGACCACTGGTGGCTTAGCAGTTTCCACAACAAAACTAATATTCTTGTTTTTAAGATGACTACAATATGGTCATCTTATCCTCAGCTAATAGGTAACAGTTATTGAACATATATACCATATGCCAGGCATAATACATAGTATTTTATGCACATTTTCTTCCTTATTTCTTACAACCCTATAAGACCAGGACTGTTACTATACCTGCTTCCCAGAAGACAAAACTGAGAGTGAGGATATTAAATAATGATTTAAAGTAATACGGGTAGTGAATGGCACCTTGTCTAATAGCAGTTCCTCACACTTATTAATAAAAATCAGCATTTTTCTGGAATTAAATTTACATAACTGTAAATTGTGTTCATTCATTTTTTTTTAATTAGTTAAATCATTCAGCAGATCACCCAGCACTGTGGTAGGTGCTGTGCATACAGGTGTTAACAGGCCAGATAAAGTCCTTGTTATCAAGGTGTTCATTCTAGTAGGGGAAAATAACAATAAAAAAATGAAGGAGTAACCATCACAAGTGACAAGTGCCAGGAGAAAATGAAACAGGGTGAAGTGATAGAGTGGTTGGAGGTCAGGGCGGTCAGTGACAGCCCTTGCCAGGTGGCTGGTGTGTGTGCGGCAAAAGATGAGTGTGAAAGTACGTGAGGTTCACAGAGGTAGGCAGATGCTGGGCCATGGAGGATTTTTGTAGGTTCAACACAGTTTAGCTTTTATTCTAAAGGCACTGAGAATGCACTGGGTGCTTTGCAGCAGGGGGTGAAAGCATGTGTTATGTTCTGGGGAAAGGTAGGTGCTCCAGGACCAGAGTGAAAACAGGCAGAACAATCCATGGTCCAGGTGAGAGGATGAGATTTGGTGCCAGTGATTGAGGAACTGGTAAGAGGTGGAAGAGTTGGAGAGACATTTTGAAAGTAGAGATGGTAGGTTGTGCTAATCAGGAAGATGTGTGGAGAGAGAGACCAACGACCATGTTTAGATCTCAGATTTACTCATAGGTGAGAGGGGAACTGAGCCACAGAGCTGCCATCTGGGGTACTGGGAAGAGGTGGATGATGAGGTCAGTGTGGGACCTGCAAGGTAAGCAGCCTGAAGCCCTTGAGAGGGAGCAGGGCTGAAGACACAAGAGGCCCCAACACCCAGACGCAGAATGTGCTTACTGCCAAGTTCTCAGCCTGGGATGAAAGGTCACTTTTATGTGTGTTAGTCACAGTTTTTTGTGAGCCTCTGTGTGCCTTACCAACATCCTGAATTTCCTGGGTGCTGTCGGGAAAACCCTCCCATGACAGCACCTCCCGAGTCAGCAGGAATGTCAGTGTGGGGAGATTTCACACTTCGAGGCAACTCAATTTTCTTTAAGCCTGATGGAGCACTTCATCCCTTCACAAAAGCAGGCTATAGGAGCCTTTTCAGTTTGTCATCCTAATAAAAATGCCTGTAAGTAAAAACATTTGGTCTTTGTTTTCTGAATTGCATGATCTTTTCAATTTCTGGTGAATTCCTTTATGATATCATTTGGGGATAGCAAATAGCTGGCATCAGGACGGCTACGGACGTCAGTCCTTTCCTTGCATGATGTTCACTTTATTCTTTGCTGAGCAGGCAGGCAAAGGATTCTGGGTTTGGGTTAAGTGGTGGACTTTAGGGGCTTTTTCCAGGTATTTTCTAGTGTGTGGTTATAGCCAAGACAGAATCAAGGCTTGCTAGCTTATTAGCCTGTGCCGACTGGATTTCTTTTAAATGGAAATAATGTTTTGCGACTTGAAGACAGCTGATACTGGCTTAAAGGGAGGGGTGAGTGAGCCCTTCCACCCTGTGTCCCATGGACATGTATGATCCTGCTGCAACATGCCAGAGCCGGTTTCGCAGGACTCAGCCACACGGCACATGCACGCTTCACCCAGCTTCTGCTCACTGGTAGTGCTGCCTGTTTTTCTTGGAAGGTTAGTTCTTGTGTGTTACTGTGGGCTGTAGAATGTGCAGTAGTAACAGGAAATTATACACAGTTAAGGAAGGTATAAATTATATGTGTTAAGTAAAATTAACCTGGTTGGGAAAACGGATGTTTAATAAAATTTGGATGCCTAATATATGACAGGCATTGAGAAAATTAAATTTTTGGCTGTTCACTGTGTGAAATCTAGTATTGAGATAGTTAAACATAATTATTTTATAGTAAACATTGGGTTTTTATTCCCTGGAATTATTTGCTAACAATAGTTATATCAAATAATTTTATTTTGAATCAAATGTTTCTCATTGATTAGTTAGACAAATCTGATTACTGGGTTGAATTAAATAGCTACTATATTTCCAAAGAATTCCTGTAAGTGGCTGAAATTTTTTAAAATTAAGATAATTAAGTGTTAATGTATTTAAATAACTGGCATGATGACTTTAAAATACATTTTGAGTTGTTTACTATAATATGCAGCTGATTGTATAACAGCAAACCCTTATATAGCATTCACTATGTAGCAGATATGGTTCTATGCTTTGCATGTATTATGTCATTTAATTCTTACAGCAGCCCCTTGTGGTTGGTATTAAAGATATCCTCTGTTTTACAGATGAGGGAAACTGAGGCATAGCGAGAATAAGTAAGTTGCTCAAAGTCAGCAACTGGTAAATAGTGGAGTTGGGATTTGAACCCTGGCTATCTGACTCCAGAGTCTGTGTTCTTAATCACTGTATACTAATACATAATCTCTCCATTGTTGGCTGTTATATTTTTGAGGAGAAAAATATGTAATTTAGTTTATTTTAGCCAGTCTTTGTTGAGCGCCTGCTATTTGCCTTGCACTGTGGTAGGAGACTGAGGGGACTTGGGAATGAGCAGGACACAGTTGTACTTTCAGGTGGTTTAGTTTCTACTGGAGTTCTTTGGGCACACAGGACTTGAAGACAAAGCGGAGTAGGAAGGTCATTCCAATTGTAGTGAGCAGCTGCAGTAAAGGCACGGATATGGAAAAGAACCAATTGTCATTAGGAAGCAGTGAATAGTATACTGTGTCTGGAAAAGAGTCTTGGAAGATAAAAGCTAGATGGAGAGTCTTGACTCAAAGGCTGAGGAGTTTGAACAAAAGTAAAGTAGTTAGACCATTGAAAGCCACTGGCATGTTTTTCTAAAGCAGGGAAATTACTTCATTAATCTCCGCATTTGTAAAATACCACATCGCTAGAATGTTTAAGGAATAAAGTAAATAATGCACTAAGAATGTTTAACATGGTGTCTGGAACATAGCGAGTGCTCAATAAATGGTTCTAAATAAAGGGTAGTTATTAATTAAATGAAGGGGAGCTAGAGTTCTTTTCCCATCATTTACAAGTGTTCTATTTAACAGCGAGGTGGTCTGGGGTATATCCTAGGAGTTTAGCTTTCCAGTCTCTCAATGTCTGAAGAGTCTTCTGCCTGTTCAGTCTTCACTATAACTTTGCAACCAGTAGGAGCTCCACCTCTCCAAAGGAAGGCCTAGTGGCCCTCCGCCTTGCTTTGGTGGAACCCTGTGAAGCTACTGGGAAGCAGTGTCTCCTTTCCTAATACCTTCTGCCATGTTGCCATTTTGTGGAGGTAGTTCTTGCAAACCCTCAGTAAGATTTATTATTTGGAAGGGACTGAAGCACAGCTCTGTCAGCTTGAGTATGGATTTCTCATTCTGAATTCCTCATTAATATCTATGGTTTATGGGAAATGATGCAATTCACATTGAAATTCGGTTTGAAAAAAAATTTTTTTTTAAGATTTTATTTTTTTACTTGACAGAGATCACAAGTGGGCAGAGAGGCAAGCACAGAGGTGGGGGAGGCAGGTTCTCCGCTGAGCAGAGAGCTGGTTGCGGGGCTCAATCCTAGGACCTTGAGATCATGACCTGAGCTGAAGGCAGTGGCTTAACCCACTGAGCCACCCAGGTGCTCCTGAAAAATTTTTTTTTTTTAAAGATTTTATTTATTTATTTGACAGACAGAGATCACAAGCAGGCAGAGAGGCAGGCAGAGAGAGAGAGGGGAAAGCAGGCTCCCCGCTGAGCAGAGAGCCCGATGCACGGCTTGATCCCAGGACCCTGAGATCATGATCTGAGCCGAAGGCAGAGGCCCATCCCACTGAGCCACCCAGGCGTCCCCAGTTTGAAGTTTTAACTGGAGAACCATGATGTATTAGGACAGCTTAAAATCATAGTTGGTCAACATTCATCAGTAGAAATTTGGCTTCTTGGTCAGTTGGGAAGAAGTACGTGAAAAGAAGGAGAGGACCATCATCTGTGGGAAAAAATTCCTGCAAGTATTGTGTGTTTTGATTTTTCTGAGTGCAGATGAGTTGGATAAAGAAGGAGCAACCACCCAAATGGAGTAAAACATCACCCTGGACAGCCTTCTTCCTAGTTTTCTCAACTTTATCCTCTACTCTTGTGTATTTGAGTATTGTTAACCTTCTAGTAGTAGGGTTTTGTGCTCCTGAAGATGTACAATTGAATGGAGAGGAGGAAGAGAAAAGAATATTTATTTTTTTTAAATGCCAAGCATATTACTATTGATAAACTTATTTTTTAAAACTATTTTATTTATTTGACAGAGAGAGAGAGGTCACAAGTAGGCAGAGAGGCAGGCAGAGAGAGAGAAGGAAGCAGGCTCCCCACTGAGCAGAGAGCCCAATGTGGGCCTCAATTCCAGGACCCTGAGACCATGACCTGAGCTGAAGGCAGGGGCTTAACCCACTGAGCCACACAGGTGCCCGATAAACTTATTTGATACAGGGACACTGAGATATTAGAATCCCTATTTGATAGGCAAGATATAACTGGGTAGATTTGTGATTTTCATCTTAGGTCTTCTGATTCCTTTTTTTGTTCCTTCCTACAGTTAAAAAGGTCTTTAGAGTGATCAAAGTGTACAGTCTATACTCAAATACAATATAATAAGATATTTGTTTGGCTTACTTCCAGTTTCAACCTCTGGTCCACACGAATTTCTGTTCTTAACCTCTGTTTGTTTCTCTCTTGTTTTTGCCTCTTCTGTTCAATAAAACAGCAAGTGTTGGGATGAAGTTTCAAAATGCTAAACTCAGAGTTTCCTGAATTCTATCTTTAGGATTCATTATATTATCTCCTGCCTCCCCAATGATGCCCTCTAGGGGAGAACCATGAATTTCTCCTGCTTCGAGATCTTCCGGCTGTTACTCTACATAAACCTCTGTCATCTTGATTCTTCTCAAACTTTCTCATGGCTTACCACCTCAGAGGCTCTGAAAATCCTGTGTTCCTTCGCTTCTCCATCCCACAATGTTATAAACCTACTAGGATCTTTTCTGCAGGCCTACAGGTCTGATCTTTTGAAGAAATGAATACTATCTTTACTTTATTCTGGCGCCATTCAAACCAAGATTCCTCCCATCATTTTAGAAAAGATTTAGTTTGTCTCTTCCATCGAAGATAAATACTGTATTGAAAAATCTTAAAAAAAAAAATGAAGAGCCCCAATATGAACAAATATTTGGTGCTTTGGATTAGTCTTTCTCAATCTCATGAGAACACTTTTACTTAACTTTCAAATCCCCAGGCTCACCTAAGGCTTTCATGCTTCGGTTGATGTGATGATTCAGCATTTTCTCCCTTCAGTTTCTCAAAATCCCTTTGTATTCTTGGACTTTTAAAACTAAGTTTGCCTATTAGTGTTTAATAGAACAACCATGATGGAAAGCAGAGAAACCTGCTTTCCATCATGGTTGTTATGGTTTTGGGGATAAGTCAGTAATTAACAAAGGGCCACCTGCTGTCAGGTCTCCATGGCACAGCCCACTTTGCATAGAAGGTTTTTATAGACATGGTAGAGCTTTCTTAACTACAGAGCTAAATGGTCCTGAGTAGTCTCTCTTGTTCCTCAGTCAGAATTTGTCAGGCCTATAATGTAATTCTCTGGCTGCCACCGCCAAAGCTCAGAGCTTTTTTTTTTTTCTTTAAGATTTTTATTTATTTATTTATTTGACAGATAGAGATCACAAGTTGGCAGAGAGGCAGGCAGAGAGAGAGGAGGAAGCAGGCCCCCTGACGAGCAGAGAGCCCATTACGGGGCTCAATCCCAAGACCCTGAGATCATGAGATCATGACCTGAGCCGAAGGTAGAGGCTTTAACCCACTGAGCCACCCAGGTGCCCCAAAGCTCAGAGTCTTATTTGTTCCATAGTTAGTTCCCAGGATTAGCCAAAGTTAGATGGGAAGTCTGAACAAATGGTTCAGTAGATAAACTAAATTTTTAAAGGCAGTAAGAGTGTAACAGTAAGGGTCCCTTCAAGAAACAAGAACTGCGGGGCACCTGGATGGCTCAGTGGGTTAAGCCTCTGCCTTCGGCTCAGGTCATGGTCTCAGGGTCCTGGGATTGAGCCCCACATTGGGCTCTCTGCTCAGCGGGGAGCCTGCTTATCCCTCTTTCTCTGCCTGCCTCTCTGCCTACTTGTGATCTCTGTCAAATAAATAAATAAATATCTTTAAAAAAAGAAACAAGAACCACACCCATTATTTGAATCAAGTGAGTTGTATATGGAGACTTTAAAACTAAGCTCTTAAAAAAATGAAAAGGTTAAAAGGGGATACTGAGATGTTACAAATGTAGGAACTACAGAAAACCCTGGGAAAGATAGTTTCTTTCAAGGGAAAAGGGAGGGAATTAACACTTAGAAATTTAGAGAGGGGGTTGTCCTGAGAATCAGATGTTTCAGGAAAACTGGCTAGCTGGTGACTTTGAGTGGGGTGTGCTGTGAGGCAGTTTCTCCAAGTGTTGAGAATATCGCAGACTGGATTTAGGTGCTTTTCGGGGAAGGATCTGGGGCTGCTGGAGTGAACAGGTATTACTGGGAGAGACTCCTGGGAATTGTCAGCATTCAGGAAGTCCCAATTAAGCAGAAGGAAGCAAAAAGGAAGGAGCACGTGCCTTCTTCCTCTTCAGCTTTGCAGCTTTCCTCTGTCACCCCCTAGTGGCAAAGCCTGACAAAGTGGTTTGCAGAGCATCACAGGGCTGATAACAGCAGGGAGGGCATGCAGCTGGGACAGTATATAGCACCTGGTACAGAGGAGCTTACTCTGAAAGCCCAGAGCTTCCCAAATAGGCATCTTTAAATCAGCTGAACCACCGATATCAGCGAGGGAGACAAACCATAAGAGACTCTTAACTATAGGAAACAAATTGTGACGGTTGCTGGAGGGGAGGTGGGTAGGGGGAAATGGGGTAATTGGGTGTTGGGCATTATTAAGGAGGCACGTGATGTAAAGAGCACTGGGTGTTGTATGCAACTGATGAATCACTAAACTCTACCCCTGAAACTAATAATATGCTGTATGTCAATTATTTGATTTTAAATAAAGTAAAACATAAATCATCTGCCTTCCCACACCATTCTTTATTTCCAGTTCCTTAATGTCATTGTCTCATTATGAGTTTTGGAGTCAGAGTTGGGTTCATATTTTAGTTTTTCTTTGTGAGCTGTGTGACTATAAGCAAGCTATTTAATTTTCTTTAGTCATTAAAAAACCACTTTGAAATATGATTGACATACAAAAAACCAAGTTTAATGTAAATAACTTGATGAGTTTGGAGGTAAGTATATGACCAGTGAAACAGCATAATCAATGCCATAAACTTGGAAAGTTTCCTCTTCTTTTTTTTCTCATTTTCCTCTTTTTTTGGTGATAAGAACACTTAATATACATCTTTTTAGCAAATTTTGAAGTATACATTGCAGTATTGTTAACTATAGACCCTGTGGTACACAGTAGAACTCTAAGACTTACTCATTTTACATAACTGAAGCTTTGTACCCTTTGACCATTACCTTCTCAATTCTCCCCACTCCTGAACCTCTGGTAACAGATATGAAATATTGGGGTTCAGGAGCAAACAAGAAAGAATTATTGAGACATCTTTGGTGCAAAAAGGGTAGTTTTATTAAAGCACAGGGACAGGACCTGTGGGCAGAAAGAGCTGTACTGGGGTTGTGAAGAATGGTTAATTTTATACTTTCAAGTTGGGAGGAGGTTGGGTTAGCCTGAGTCTCTAAGGAACTTGCAAGCAAGGTTTCCAGGACCCTGAGGGACTAGCAGTTGTTAGGAAAACTCCATTTACTACTGTCTAGTAAAGCCTTAGTCATGAGATGCTTCAGGTGAATATCTGTGGACCATATGCTTGGAGGATGATTGCTAACATATATCTTGGGTCAGGGTAGAGATAAAGGAAGTTTCCAAAGGGATTTTTATAGGATCCTGGAGGTCTAGCTAATGTCAAGCTGAAGTTGTCTTTTGCCTTTAGCAAAGTATTAATGGTGAAGCAGTTGAGTTCCTGGAGAACAGTCACTCTGCCTGTATCAAATACTTGTTGATGGGCTGTAAATTGTAAGGAGATTTAATTTGTTTTTTTTTTTTGTTTTGTTTTGTTTTTGTTTTTGTTTTTTTTTTTTTTGCTTTTTTACTCCACATCAGTAACCACCATTCTTTTCTCTGCTTCTATGAGTTTGACTATTTTAGTTTCTCATATAAGTGGCATCCTCTAGGATTTGTTCTGCATCTGGCTTACTTATGTTAGCATAATCATCCATGTTGTTGGAAACAATACAATTTACCTTCTTTTTTAAAGTTGGGTAATATCCCGTTGTATGTAAATACCATATTTTCTTTATCCATCATTCATTGTTGGATACTTACTTTGCTTCCATGTTTTAGATATTGTGAATAATGTTGTAATAAACATGGGAGTACACCTGTCTCTTTGAGATCCTGGCTTCAGTTTGTTTAACCTCTTTCAAATTTAATTTACTTATCTTACAAAACCAAGATAACTGTCTGTTTCACAGAACTGATAGACTATTAAATGAAATTGATTTCACTTGAAGTTTAGTCTGTGTATAGCATATGGCACTAAACAAGGGAAGGAGAAAGGAGAAGAAAAATAAGGAAGAAAATACACATAGTTTCTATAATCCTTCTAATTGGTCACAAGTTTGTAGTTGATACTTGTAACTCTTTTCCTCCTCTACCTGTTTTATGTTTTCTTTATGCTCAGTCAGGACTTGAGTTGGTTGAGGTTCTTTATCTGATAGGGAACGATTTAAATCTTCATTTCTGAAAGGTCTTGAATCCATAGTGGTCCTTTTTCAGGTTGTCAATAAATGGGTTACACTAGCACACTCAAATAGAGTATATATTGAATTCAGAATCCAAAAAAGCCCACCAAGAGTTGTGCTTTTTCCCAGCCGAAGACAGTTCAAGGGACAGCAGTTTTTCTTTCATCCTAAAAAGGAGATCTCAACATGTTCTGGACAGTTTGACTCCAAGAAGTTTCACTGAGGTGGGAACCTCCTTAATTTTTGTGGGGTTTATCTTCAATCCGGAGTTCACATGTGTTTACTAAGACATCTAAAGTACTTGCTACTTCCTGCTCCTCAGAAACAATTAGCATGATGTCATCTGTAGTGTCACTGTAGTGGACTGATATGCTGTGCGGAATATCAAGTTGATTAAGATCTCTGCTGAGTATATTATGACAGAAAGCAGGAGAGTTGACACAGCCTTGAGGCAGTGTTTGTAAAGTTACTGTTAGTCATGCCAGGCCAGTTAAAAGCAAACTACTTCTGATTGTCCTTGCAAACTGATTTGGAGAAAAAGGCATTTTCATGTCAAAAGCTGCATACTTCTAATTGCCTGGGGCTATGTTGATTTGTTCCATGAAATACACTCCATCTGGAACATAAGCTCCAATTGGAGCCATTACCTAAATTAGTTTAAATAGTGGTAGATAATTGCTCTTATATTCTAAGATTTCAGCTTATTGGATAAATCTTCAGCTTATTTGGATAAATACATAAGAACACAATTGCTGGATTGTATGATAAGCCTATGTTTAACTTGGTAAGAAATAGTCCAACGGTCTTCCAAAGTGGCTGTACCGTTGTATATTCCCACCAGCAGTGAGAGAGAAGTCTTGTTGCTCCAGCAGGATTTCACCAGCATTTGGTGTTGTCACTAGATTTTTAGCCACTCTAATGGTGTGCAGCTTGAACTTTTTTTTTTTTTTTTTTACTCTTTTCCTCCCCTTTAGAATGATCTTCATGGGCCCCAAAGATTACCTCCTTTGGGAAGCCTTTCCAGATGCCACTCCTGACGTAACACCTGCTGGTCCCAAAGTGATCTTTTCCTTTTGAAATCCTGTTTCTGGCCCTTCCATCTTCTTCTTTGTAGTCTCCATAACCAAAGTACTACTTTCCACAGCAGTGGTATTACTTTATTGTAGTTTCCCCTGCTCTGTCTGGGTCCTGCGTTGTCTCCAACTCCCTTTGAATCGACCCAGACATGAAATTCAGATCTTCCACTGGTATTCACAGGAAAGTTGACCTACCCTAAAGATTGTGTGAGTTTGGTAACTTAAGGGGAGGAGTCATAGAATAATATTCATGACCTCCTGACTGGGTCTCTCCTCTCTTCTTTCTTCTTCTCACTCCCTTTCTGGAGTATTAAAAAAAAATCCTTCTCTCTGTCTCATGTGTAATTATTTTACATCCTTCTTTTAGGGTTTTGGGTTTGCCAACATGCACGTCACATGTGATGCACCTATTGTAAGTTGGACCGTTGAGGCATATTGCCACAAAAGCCTCATCCTAAGATGGAGATTTTTTTCTACCAACTCTCAAGAAAATACAGCTTATCTTGTTAAATTGTAACTATTTTCTTCTTCTTTTTAAAAGATTTTATTTATTTATTTGACTGACAGAGATCACAAGTAGGCAGAGAGGCAGGCAGAGAGAGAGGGGGGAAGCAGGCTCCCTGCTGAGCAGAGAGCCCAATGTGGGGCTTGATCCCAGGACCCTGGGATCATGACCTGAGCCGAAGGCAGAGGCTTTAACCCACTGAGCCACCCAGGTGCCCCATGTAGCTATTTTCACACATACTTTTTCTTACTGGATAGCAAATTCCTCAAGGATAAGAAATAAGTTTTCATCTTTCTGATCTCCATAGTCCCTGCTTTAGAAGTGGTGATCAATAAATGTTTATAGAATGAATGAATGAATACACTATATATGATTTCAGTTTCCTTTAAAAAGAAATAAATATTTCTTTCAAGTAGGCAGTCAAGAATTATCACAGTTAACCCATTTTATGTATAAATAGACGCACAGACTATGGTTTGTTTGCCCAGTTATAATATTTATTAAGAAATGACTGAAAACACTGTATCACAGATGTAATTGAAATAGCCAACAGGCAAGATCATTATGATCCACTCCCCCTTGCAAAAAAAGGGATGGAACCAGATGTTGAACTATGAAAAAGTCTAGCCTACTTCTTAGAGGATAAATGTTGGGTGAAGAGCTTCCATTCTTTCTGGTGACAACTGAGAAAAGTCACTTGGCTATATTCTGGTGCTTTTGATGTTAGAAAAATGCTAGGTAAACAGAGCTAAGAATGGATTATAAAGCAGGGAAGAATTAGCATTGTGGGTAGTTCTCAAGGGTTAATTCTACAGTATATCAGTAATTTTCAACCCTGCAAAAAAATCAGAAATAGATATCTAAAGCATTTTGATAGTCAGCTGGTAGGTTCATAGCATTTCTGTGTTTGCAGTGGATGGTCAGGGTATCTACTACAGAATGAAATCAGCTAAAACTCGTATACTTGGTAGCCCCCATAACAAAAACGCAAATGGAAGTCTAAGAACTTGTGGTGGTCCAGGGTGGTTGAGGAGATACGCTATTCAGAGATACTGTATTCTGGGCAACTGGAAATCAGCAGCCTTTCTTTTAGCAGGTGGGCTCACAGCAGGTGGGCTGGCAGCAGCTGGGCTGGCAGCAGTAACAGCAGCAGGCTGGGCGGCAGCAGGACTGTCCACAGTAGGATGGGCGGCAGCAGGGGGCCTGGGCATGGTGCAGCTGGCAGCAGGTTGGGGGCGTGCAGCTCACCACGCAGCAGGGGGGCAGGCAGGTGTCCTCCACGCGGCAGTCAGGGCGGCACCACCTGACTCGGCAGCTCACAGCTCCGCAGCCACCCTCCTGGCCACCACCAGTGCCACAGCTGGTCCCACAGCAGCTGGGCTGGCAGCAGCTGGTCTGGCAGCAGGTTGGCTGACAGGAGCTGGTCTGGCAACAGCTGGGCTGGCAGCAGCTGGTCTGGCAGCAGGTTGGCTGACAGGAGCTGGTCTGGCAACAGCTGGGCTGGCAGCAGCTGGAGCCAGAGTTCCCACTGGTGGCGCAGGTGGGAAATCCACAGAAGCTAGTGGAGCAGCAGGCCATGGTCAGGACTTGGGATGAGAGTTGGGTTGCTAAGAGGTTTTTGAGCTTTGGCTGCACCTTCTACAGCTGGCCTTTTATATATTTCCTAGAGCTGCATATTTCCTTGACATTCAACATTGTTCCTTAATACCATTTGCAAAGTCAGTCTCTGATTGGCTGATCCCTGAGTTGTTTAGAAAGTTATTAATAGCATTTCAATAACCTTTGGTTGCTTTGGTCATTATTCAATTAAGTCTCATTGTATTTCTTCTTTGCCCTCTGGATCATTATGGAAGCCAATCAGAGCAACACCTCTTTATGCGAATCATATGAGAGACTAGAGTTGGGCCAACCCTGGCTTGCTTTGTCATACTTGTCCTATGTTAACCTTTAGGCTGAGTTTGTCTAAACTGAGCATTTTCTTTCTAAGTGGTCACTTGGGACCAGGATTTCATAAATAGAATTTGTTCAGATTTGGAATGATTAACATTAGTGTCATCAAGACATGAGCTATCTAAATGAATCAGCATCCAAAAGCACATGGCTTTCTAGGATCTGTCTGTGCAAGTTAGAGGATACTAAGAGCTCTAACCAGTATTTTTACCTTTATCCATCCAATGGATTTTACCTTTATCCATTTCCAGTTGAAATCCTTAATGACTTTTGCTGGTAGATTGTTTTCTCACTCTACTAATTAAAAATGTATGCTAGTAATGAATACATGTTTTAAACAAGTCAAACAAGTACACAGGCATATGAAGAAATCAAATATTTTTCCTCTCTTCCCCAAAACACCCATCCCTTCCAAAACTAGTACTTCAGAAATAATAAATATTAACAGTTGGTACATATTCTTTGACACCTTTTCCCCTGCTTTTGCAGACATAAACCAGCATTGATAGATAGATAGAAAGATTGTTCATCTAGTTAAGTAAAAGTTGGGGTCTATATGTATTTTTAAAAAGTTTTAATTATAATAATATAATATAAAATTTACCATCTTAACCATTTAAGTGTACTGTTCACTAGTGTGAAGTACATTCACATTGGTGTGCAATCTCTAGAACTCTTTTTTACCTCCCAAACTGAAACTCTTTGTCCATTAAAGAACAACCTTTCCATTCTGTCCTCCCTGGGCCTTTGGTAACCACTTTTTCACTCTTTGTATTGATGAATTTGACCAAACTAGGTGTCTCCTGTAAGTGGAATCATACATACATCTTTTTAATGAATGGCTTATTTCACTTAGCATACTGTCCTCAAGATTCATCCATGTTTAGAATGTATCAGAATTTCCTTACTTTTTTAGGCTGAATAATATTCCATTGTATGTATACTGCATGATTTGTTTATCCATTAATCCACTGATGGACACTGGGCCCGTTTCCAACCTTTTGGGTATTATGATTAATATAACCATGAATGTTGGTGTACAAAAATCTCTTCAAGATCATACTCTCAATTCTTTTGGCTATATTCCTAGAAGTGGAATTGCTAGATCACATGGTAATTCTGTTTTCAGTTTTTTGGGTAACTGCCATACTGTTTCCCATAGTGGCTGCACATTTCCACCAACAGTGGAATTTCTTCACATCCTTGCCAACACTCTTTGGGTTTTTTGAATGTAGGGATTCTAGTGGGTATGATTATATGTCATTGTTGTTTTGATTTGCATTTTTATAATGACCGTTGATATGAAACCTTTTTTCAAGTGCTTGTTGGCTGTTTATCTTTTTTGGAGAAATGTCCATTCATGTCCTTTGCCCAATTTTTAATTGATGTTGAGTTGTAGGACTTCTTCATATATTCTAGATATTAGCTTCTTGTCAGATATATGATTTGCAAATCTTTGTCCCATTCTCTAGATTGAATTTTCATTTTGTTCATTGGTCCTGCGATGCACAGAAGTTTTTAATTTTGATATAGTTCAATATCTGTGTTTTTAATTTTTGTTCTATATGTTTTTGGTATCATATCCAAGAAATCACTGCCAAATCCAGTGTCATGGAAAACACATGTCTCCCTGTGTTTTCTTCTAAGAGTTTTACAGTTTTATCTCCTAACTTTAGGTTTTAAAACCTGTCTTCAGTTAATTTTCGTGTATGGTGTGATGTAAGAGCCCACCTTCATTGTTTTGCATGTGGATATCCACTTTCCTAGCACCATTTGTTGAAAAGACTGTCCTTTCTCACAAGGATCTTGTGAATGATCTTGACACTCCTGTTGAAAATTATTTGAATGTATATGTAAAGGTTTCTTTCTTTTATTCCATTTGTCTATATGACTGCCTTTATGCCAGTACCATGCTGTTTTGATTACTGTAGCTTTGTAATCTAGTTGAAATCAGGAAGTATAATGCCTCCAGCTTTGTGCCTCTTTCTCAAGATTGATTTGGCTATTGAGAGTCTTTTGTAGTTCCATAGAGATTTTCAGATTATTTTTTCTATTTCTGTGAAAAATACCATTGGAATTTTTGTAGGGATTGTAGTGAATCTGTAAATTGCTTTGAGTAGTATGACATTTTAACAGTACTGATTCTCCTAATTCATGAGCATGGAATACCTTTTCATTTTTTTGTACCTTCTTTATTTCTTTCAACAATGTCTTTTAGTTTTCAGTATACAGATCTTTCATCTCCTTGGTTACATTTACTCCTAAGTATTTTATTCTTTTTTGATGCTATTATAAATGGAATTGTTTTCTTAAATTTTCTTTCTTTTTTTGATTTATCTTTATTATTATTATTATTACTATTTTTATTATTTTTAGAGAAAGAGAATGAAAGGGAGAGCAGCAGAGAGAGGGAGAGGGAGCGAGAGAGAACCTTAGGCAAGCTTCATGCCCATTGTGGGGCCTGATTTAAGGCTCAGTCTCACGACCCTGAGATCATGACCTGAGCCAAAATCAAGAATTTGACACTTAACTAAGCCACCCAGGCCCCCCTTAATTTTTCTCTTATAGATTGTTGTTAGTATATAGAAATGCAGCTGATTTTTTTAATATTTTGCAACTCTACTGAATTTGTTGATTAGTTCTAAACATTTTCTTCTTTCTTTCTTTCTTTCTTTCTTTCTGGTGGAGTCTTTGGGGTTTTCTATATATCATATCATGTCATCTGCAAGTAGAGACGGTTTTACTTTTTTCTTATTTGGATGCTGTTTACTTCTTTTTCTTGTCTAATTGCTTTAGCTGGGACTTCCAGTACAATGAGAAATAGAATAGATAAAAGTGGGCACCCTTCTCTTTTTCTTAATCTTAGAGGAAAAGCTTTCAGTCTTTTACCACTGTGTATGATATTAGTGTGGGCTTTCATATATGGCTTTTACCAGGCTGATGAACTTTGCTTCTATTCCTAGTTTGTTGAGTGTTTTTGTTTTCTGTTTTTTTTTTTAATTATGAAAGCATGTTGAACTTCATCACTCTTTTTCCATCTATTGAGATAATCATGTGTTTTCCCCCCTTTGTTCTGTTATGTGATGTATTATATTCATTGATTTTTTTTTTTTTTTTTTGTCTGTTGAATCATCCTTGCATTCTAGGATAAAATCCCACTAGGTCGTGGTATGTAATCTTTTCAATGTACTGTTGAATTCTGTTTGGTGGTATTTTATTGAGGACTATTGTATCAATATTCATCAGGGATATTGGTCTCTAGTTTTATCTTCTGTAGTGTCTTTGGCTTTGGTATCAGGGTAATGCTAGCTTCATAGAGTGAGTTTGGAAGTGTTCCCTCTTTAATTCATTAGAAGAGTTAGAGGATGATTGATTTTTAACTTTTCTTTAAATGTTTGGTGAAATTTACCAGTGAAGCTTCTGGTACTGGGATTTTATTTGTTGGGAGGTTTTTTTATTACTGATTTAATCTCCTCACTAAATCTGTTTAGATTTTCTATTTCTTTATGATTCAGTTTTGATACATTATGTGATTCTAGGAATTTATCCATTTTATCTAGTTTATCTAATTTTTTAGCCTATCCCATATGTATTAGTTATTCTTTTAAATAGCTATGCACTATTCCAGAGTTTGATCATACCACAGTCTATTCATTCATCCCCCTATTGACAAATCCACAAATATTTTTGTTTGTGCTTTTGAATTAAAGAGATCATAGAATTTTAAGCTAAAAGGGACTTTAAAGGAGTCCAGCTTTAGGTGATTATGAGAACTAAATTAAGCTAATAGAACTAAACAGGCTTCTCAAACAGGTTCTGCCAGAAAGTGTATTCTGTGACCTCAGAATACTTAATCCCCCTGAACATTGTTTTATTCATCTGTAAAATGAGATGATCTCTCAGACACTCCAGGGCTAAAATTGTATAATTGCTCTTCCAGATCATTCATTCCTTAAGGGCATGATCTGCTATGTCTGATTCATTTCGGTATTCTACATAGTGCCTTCTGCACAATCTTGAATATAGGCACTCAGTAAAGGCTTGTTGAATCAAGGAAGGAATGAATGATTGGCAGTGTATTGTAATGATAAGTAGCCAAATTTGCATTTTACCCAAGTCACCTGTCATATTTTATACTTTTTTCTCAGCAGGAGCTCTTAGGTAGTGATACCTGAACGTGGTCAGTAGTTAAAGAAACAAGAGGACAAAATATGTTTCCATTTTTGTTCTGTTCAAGGGTGTCTTCTGGGTTGGATCAGGTCTCTAGAAGAAATGTTGGGGAAACTGATTCTTTGCTTACATGTTATCTTTTACTCATGCTTTCTAATTTCTTGACTTCCATTAACTCTTTAATGAATAAAGTATTGTAATCTTCACCAAAGTAATATATTTTTTTAAGATTTTATTTATTCATTTGACAGAGTGAGACACAACGAGAGAGGGAACACAAGCAGGGGGAGTGGGAGAGGGAGAAGCAGGCTTCCTGTCTAGCAGGGAGCCTGATACGGGGCTCAATCCCCATACCCTGGGATCATGACCTGAGGTGAAGGCAGCCACTTAAGGACTGAGCCACCCAGGCGCCTCATTAACCAAAGCAATATTTTTAATGAAAAAGAATTATCTTCAGCTCCCTCCAGTTCTTTTTTTTTTTTTTTTTAAAGATTTATTTATTTTAGAGGGAGAGGTGGAAGGGAAGAGGGGAAGAGAGAGAGGGAGAGAAGAAGCAGGGCGGAGGGGCCAAAGGAGAGGGAGAAAGAGGACTATGTAGACTCTGAGCTAAGCCCAGAGTTTAGTCCCATGACCCCGAGATCACAACCTGAGCTGAAACCAAGAATCGGTTGCTCAACTGACTGAGCCAACCAGGAGCCCCTGGCTCCCTCCAGTTCTGAGTCCAAGAAAACACAAATTAATCTTGATCCTTGTCTGAAAACTACCCAGATTCATGAAGTATTTCCTAATGCTGTGTTTAAATCTGTGTGCATTCTGGTGTGCCGGGTTAGTGTCTGTTCTGAGCTTAGGTCATGATCCCGGGGTCCTGGGATCGAGGCCTACATCAGGCTGGGAGCCTGCTTCTCCTTCTCTCTCTGCTTGCTGCTCCCCTTTCTTGTGCTCTCCCTCTCTGTCAAATAAATAAATATGTATAAGTTCATTGTATGTATTTTTTTCATTCATTGTGTATTATGTATGCATACATGTGTATATATAATAAATACATGTATTTCTAAGTGAAAATTTTAAACCAAATTAGTTACATTGTTATCTTCACTTTCAGTTTAGAAATGGGAAAAGTAAAATCCTCCATCTAACCAAAAGCATATTTCCTCAGAGAGCCTTCTGCAACTTGTCGCTTTCTTGCTTTACTCTGCAAAGCTATGTATAAATGGAAGAGTGTAATATATTAGCCTTATATTCCCATGGTTTGAAGATTGCCTGAAAGAGCATTCCTTTAACAGACTTAAAAAAATACATCATATTCTGGCTCTGGATTCAGAGTTCCTGGCTTCTATAACTTTCTGGTTATAAAAGTACTTTATGAGGTCAGGATGGAAATAGAGCCTGTGCCACTTCTGAGGCCCTTTATAACTGCCTTTGCTCTATCTTTCTCTGGGGATTAACCTCCATTAGATCTGGTAAAATTTCCTAGAAACTATTGTGGTATAGCAAAGGCAGACTAAAATCTTTTGTGACTTTTTATGAAATAGGTATCACGAACACACTCAATGAAGAGAAAGAGATATATTTGCTGCACCAAATAGATATAATTTAATAGGTGTTGGTATATTATTCCCCTTTCATAAAAAGTGCAGTTTGCAGAAAGGTGGAGTATAGGAGGTAAATATAGGACAGATGATTCTTCTGTGGCATCGGTGACACTGAGTCACAGAGTAGATTCAAATGTGTGTTGAAGCAATTTCTTGAGTTAAATTCATATTTTGGCAACATCATTGGGGTGATCAAGGTCTTTCTGGAATTGAATGGAATTAGATAGGTTTGTGAGGCCCAAATATTTGGTATCCCCCACAACAAAAACCAAATAAAAATTCAAGAATTTGTTAGTCATCCATGGGTAGTAGAAGAGATAATTAGTTCATGAATTGATTTGGAGGTTGAAACTTCAAATCAGAAATTAGTAGGCTTGCTTTTAGCAGGTGGGCTGGCAGCAGCTGGGCTGGCAGCAGTAACAGCAGCAGGCTGGGCGGCAGCAGGACTGTCCACAGTAGGATGGGCGGCAGCAGGGGGCCTGGGCATGGTGCAGCTGGCAGCAGGTTGGGGGCGTGCAGCTCACCACGCAGCAGGGGGGCAGGCAGGTGTCCTCCACGCGGCAGTCAGGGCGGCACCACCTGACTCGGCAGCTCACAGCTCCGCAGCCACCCTCCTGGCCACCACCAGTGCCACAGCTGGTTCCACAGCAGCTGGGCTGGCAGCAGCTGGTCTGGCAGCAGGTTGGCTGACAGGAGCTGGTCTGGCAACAGCTGGGCTGGCAGCAGCTGGTCTGGCAGCAGGTTGGCTGACAGGAGCTGGTCTGGCAACAGCTGGGCTGGCAGCAGCTGGAGCCAGAGTTCCCACTGGTGGCGCAGGTGGGAAATCCACAGAAGCTAGTGGAGCAGCAGGCCATGGTCAGGACTTGGGTTGAGAGTTGGGTTGCTAAGAGAAGTTTTTGAGTTTTGGTGGTGACTTCCACATCAGGCCTTTTATAAGCCTTGACTAGCTATGATTTACATAATTCTCAAAATCTCTTCCTTGTTTGTGTATAAATAATCTGTCTCTGAATAATAATTGCCCTATTCCTGAGTTATTTGTTCAACTTCTGAAAGCTTTTATAAGTTCATTTTATTTGGTCTTCAATTAAGATTCTTTACCACAGTCAAGTAGTCATTGGCGTTCCCTGGGTACATAACACATAATGCCCCATATTTGTTAAAATTTGGTGATTACCCTAAGAATAATTGATGCCTCACCTTTAAGGAGTGTCGTATTACTCAGTGTTGACTCTGATAATCGCGCTCTTGGGTCTCACATGACAGTTTAATTCCCAGCAATGTGGTTCCAATGTCAACTACTGCCTCTTTATCTTTTTCATCTTCAATTTATGAAGCAAAGTGATCCAGCTGGCCAGAAAGGGATGCTTTTTTGGGGGACTGAGAAATGTTGAATTGTTACTAATGAATTGAAATGAATTGTTACTAATCACAATTTCTGGAGCGCTTTGGAGCTCAAATGGTTCTGACTGCTTTGCATGTATCAGTTCATTTAATTTTTACTGCAGTCATATGAGCCATGCCTATAGCTACTTCCATCATCCAAGTTAGGAAACTGAACCTCAAGCAGATTTACATCTCTTGCACAGGTTCACAGCAGCAAGTGGTGAATTTGAAATTTGAATCTACATCATCTGACTCCAGACTGAACTCTATTCAACCACTGCAGTCAGTACTCTGTTTTCCATGTAAGCAATTGTTGTAGAGAAAATCAAAGGGTAAAAGAAGTAAAAATTTGTTCACTTTCAAACTTTTTAGATTCCAGGGAAGAAAGGCAGAGCTTTGGATGAGTAATAACACTATTTATTAGGACTTATCTGGAAATTTTTGGTGTTTTTTTTTTTTTAACTCCATAATAATCACGTTTCGAGAAAAATCTCAAGTGCTTTTAAAAAGGTTAATCTATTTGACTTGAGACTTCATCTAAACTTTGGTATTAAGATGTCTTCTAGATTTAAATATCCTTAACTGCATAAAAATGACAGTGTATTAACACTGGAGCACATGACACACTATGGTGTGTTAGATGGGCGGCTTGCAGTTTACTGTACATATTAGGAACTATTCCAACTCGTTGAAAGTTAATATAATTTGAATGAGACAACTGATGAGGGTGAAGATGAAGCTTTTGTGTAGGTACAATGAAAGGTGACCTGGCTTTCATTGAGTATGGATTATATTGTAGGGAAATGGAAGTTAAAACCATACAGAGTTTGAATCAGAATACCAAGTTTTAGTTCTGCTTCTCTAGAAATGACAGCTTTGAGTTAAGATCATAACTCTTCTCAAATCAGAATTAAGACGTTTTCAAATCCCACATCAAATGTGAGTTAAAAGGTATGTGAATTTTTTGCCTCCTCTCCTTAAGCAAATCTACCACACAGATTCTTTGATAAGCTGATTTTTTTTTTTTTTTAACCTTGGATGTTTGGAACATGTAGATTTATCACCATTACAACCTCCCAGAGCTACTTCATTCATATTTAAATTCAGTAGAATCTTTTATTTTGACAAATGATTAATAATAAAAACATTTATCTCCCCTTGCAAAAATTCAGATGTTTGATGAGTTGAAATACCTCCTGGTAAGGGCACTGGACATAGTGGTGTTGTCTTTTAGGTTTCCATTTCTGGCTTTTCTGGTATGGCACTGTTTATAGCATCTCCCTTGGTGCAAAACTTAACTCAGTTTTCATGTTTCTGGTCTTTTGTTGCCCTCAGAGAATTATTAGGTGTTTTAGCTGGAGTTCTCCAGAGAAATAGAACCAGTAGGATAAATATAAAAATATGCTGGAAGAGATTTATTGTGAAGGATTGGTTCACACAAATAGGGAACCTGAGAAGTCCACCAAGAGCACTGAAGTCTGAGGGCAGGAGAAGATGGATGTCCAGCTTAGGCCACAGAACAGTTGACCCATTCTCTGCCTTTTTGTTCTATTTGGGGGTCTCAAAGGATTGGATGATACCCACCCACATTGCTGAAGGCCCAGATTCTTTACTCATTCTACAGATTCATATACTAATTCCTTCTGTAAACACGTTCACAGACACACAGGAAAAATGTTCTACCAGCTATCTGGGGATTCCTTAAGCCAGTCAAGTTGTTACATAAGATTAATCCATCACATAAGGTATGACACTTAAATTTGAGAATTCTGTTCTTCTGCCATAGACTAATCTGAATATTCTCTTATCTTCCCTAAGTAAGTCAAGAAAATAAAAATTATTTCCTTCTACCACTTAAATCTATTTCTTCTTGATTGGTTCTTATACAAATGGAGTAAGAAGTTATGGTCCTTTGTGATGTTTCGCTGTGTAGATTTTTCAGACTTGTTTAAAGGCTGGAAATCTCCATCTGTGGTCTTCTTTGAGAAAAGAATTCCAGGAACTTTACATTTAAAAAAGTATTTTATTACTATGCATATTCTCTTTGGTTTTCATTACTTCATTTAAGCAATGGGGCCCAGACCCAATAGTACCATTTGGAGAAAGGGTGTGTTTGTCTCTTATTATTGAATATTTACCTTCTGTTTATAGGTACTAATATTTGAGTTATTTTTCTTTAAGAGATCAAGGTTCTGGGTTTTTTACTGTAAATTTTGGGGTGTCTCTCAATTCCTTAAAGTCCATTTTACTAGTTCTTTAATTCAGCTGCCTCTGCCTTACTTAGGTTCCTGAGTGATAAGACGTGGTTGATATACCAAAGAGTTGAACATGCCCAACTTTTTATTCTAAATCAAGTAATAAGATTTTTTCTCTGAATGTCAACCTGGCTCTTTTGGGTCTAACCTGAAGCCTTCTAAATCAAAGGTACATCAAACCTAAGTCTTCCTAATCTGTTGGAAGATAAGAGAGTGGTTTATGAGGGGCACAATATTGAACAAGTTTTAGACACATTGTGTATGAATATGTAGGTTTCCCCTGTTGGGGGGGCTCTGTCCACTCAGAGGTTGGAGAATCTTCTTCACAAAAAGATGCACAAGCTTAGTAAGCTGTGTATTCTTCAGACTATGTCTACCTAAAGGGGGTGACTTTTTCTAATTCTGGTGAAGTCGTGCTAGTGGAGACAGCATCCCTTTGACTTAGTTTTTGAGTTGAGGTGAAATTCACATAACATATATTAAACCATTTTAAAATGTACAATTGAGGGGCGCCTGGGTGGCTCAATGGGTTAAAGCCTCTGCCTTTGGCTTAGGTCAGGATCCCAGGGTTCTGGTATTGAGCCCCACATTGGGCTCTCTGCTCAGCAGGGAGCCTGCTTCCTCCTCTCTCTGCCTGCCTCTCTGTCTACTTGTGATCGCTGTCTGTCAAGTAAATAAATAAAATCTTTAAAAAAATGTACAATTGAATGGCCTTTAGTGCATCCATAATGTTTTACAACCACCATTCCTGTCTCTAGTTTAGAAGCTTTTTCATTGCCTTAGAAGAATCCCTAATAATCTTGAGTAATCACTCCCCATCCCCCTTTATCTCCAGCCACTGGTTTACCACTTTGATTTTAAAATCAAAGATTTTATCCATTAAAAGGGTAGTTCTTATTAGGTGGTTTTTTTTTTTTTTTTTTAAATTTTATCCTTGCTTCATTCTAGAACTCTGTCTGGAGATTAGAATAAGAATGGGCATGATGAATGCCAGGATCATGCTCCTTTAAATCCGTTCCTGTAGTGAATATTTATTTTCTACTTAACAATACATGAAACAACTATATAGATGTTATAGAAACATTAGTTGGAATTCCCTTTCAACATTTTCCAAAGTATATTTTGAGGAATACTAGTGTTACAGGATGTCAGTTGGTAATAAATGAGTGGAAGATTCTCTAAATCAGTTTGGGAGTAATAGTTATAGAGTGTTCTTTAATGTTCTAATGTGCTTTGTAAACCTTCAAGATGGTGAAAATATATGCAACGTATTTGACCATTGAATACTTTTTCCCTGTTGTGCATCTGAAGAGTCTGTCAGTGCATTGCCTGTTTAGGAAATAATCTGTCCAATGCCTGGGAGAGATGTTGTAAGCAATGGAAGTCAGTTCTTTCATTTTCCAGGCTTTCTAAACTGGTGCTCCGGCAGGCAAAGGGTCTTGCTCAAGAATCCATGGATTCTTAGTTACAAAGTGGGGACAAGAACTCAGGATGTCTTTACATTTTATGCTGATATTTCAAAATCTTGTGTTTATTGTCTTTCCAATTATGTATTACCCTTTTATACCCTTGGTAATTCAAAGAATTGTACACAGAGTCATATGTGAATGAAATGAATAGATTTGGTAACACCTCAAGAAGCTAAATGACATAAAAATTCTTTTTTGTAAAGTTGATCTTCTGGAACACCTAGCCCACCGGTTGCACATGTGAGGACCTTGGAAAATAATTTCTAAATACTGATAGATTATTTTAATCATACATTTTGGCTGCAGAATATTGGGCCATTTAATGTTAAAACAAAGGAAAACCATATTTTAAAGACCTTTATAAAAGGACAAAAATAAAGACCAACCATACTGCCATACCACAGTTAGTAAGATTTTGAGAAATCCAAGTACCCCGATAGCAATAAAAAATTCCAATGAAAAGAAAGCTCCAACCATGACTTCATCACTGAAGAATAAAATTTTATTAAATCCCAAATCTAATGAGCTGTTGAACTATTTCAGATGATATTTATAGTAAAGTTTTACATATTCCTCTTAACCTTGCTGGACTTCTATTCATATCCAGGTTTATGAAATATTTTTGGTTTTTGATTATAAATTCACATTTCAGGAAAATTATGTAGCCGTGTGACAAGAGTTCACAAGCTGGGTTATGAGTATTGGAGCTCAGAAGTTTGTTGGGACTCTACATTGGTTCGTTTTGAAGTGCCAGTTTCTCAGGATTCCTTTAGAAGGTGTTCAGCAGGTGGGCTCACAGCAGGTGGGCTGGCAGCAGCTGGGCTGGCAG
>NW_019154110.1:26049174-26080236 GCF_002288905.1 Enhydra lutris kenyoni
CTGTCCTACTCTTGGCCCTTTATATACCCTGGCCAGCTGCTGATGACACTCCCCCCCCCCATTTATCTTTTGGCCAATTAAGTAGAATTTTGTTTTGACTAATGATTGCATTGCTTGTGACATACTCACGATCTCATTAGAGAACTCTTGTTTTCCTAAATATGGATCTATTCATGCTGTTCATCATCAAAATCTAAACCCTCACAGTCATTTGAGATAATAACAGCTCTTCATATTTATGTTGGGTAGGTAGCACCTGATGAATGTTGGGGAAAATGGTCCTAAAGGAACTGCAAATTGTAAAAGAAACGTATAGGGGTCTCTAGATCAGTGACTGAATCCTGACTTGACCCCCAGGAGATGCCCTGAGAAACTTGCATGTGAGTCAAACAGGTATTGGACATGTCCTTGGGTCTGGACTCCTTGGAAGTTTATTGACATATTACTTGATACAATAGAATGCATATACCTTGAATAAGACCGCAGTTCAGATAATTTGTATGGGAAAGATAAAAGGTTACTTTTGTAAGTCAGTTAAGTTATTGAAATAAAATATCCATGGTTGCATTTCATTTTTTCCCCTTCTTTAGGTCAAGTTTGAGTGACTGTGGTCCTTCTGGCCACAGAATGTTGATATTTATTTCTGAGACGTGACTTTTTTTTATATTTGCCTTTCTTATATCTATGATAGAGAATTGTGTAACAAGAATTTTTTTCTTAATATCCTTGACATAGGCACTGTATGACTAAGTGGTAAGATGGAGGTTTTCAATCAGCATTGCAGACATAGATAATACATTGATCAGAGGAGGCTTGTAGGAGGCTGCACAGGTGTTCTGTGATGACACTGCTTCTTAGGGAAGTGTTGTTAGAGGCCCTTGGGGAGTTACATGGGGGAAGAAGTCTCATTACGTTTTAGCTTTTCCCCTTTTATTATTTGCCAGACAGGATTTTTGGTCACTTTAGGATCATTCCCATCATTCAAAAGAATGTGCCTCAAGCCCCAGGAGCTAAAGATCCCCCAATAATTCTAAAACTTTAGAAGGAATGTAAACTGACTGAACATATAGTCATAATTGGGGAAACATAAGAGGGATAAATGAAGTGTGGTCTCATCAATGAAGACCTTTGATTCTCCCACATTTCATGTTCTTTCTCTTGTCCATGGACACACTTGACTTTTTTCCAAAGCAGCAACCAGGGCCAAGATAAAAACTCATGTTTTCTACTCTTTCTTGTTCTTTTTTTTTCCCAGCTTTATTGAGATATAAGTGACTTATAACATTTTGTAAGCTTAAAGTGTACATTGGGGTGATTTCATGCATGTATATATTGAAAAATGCTTACCATGATAGAATTAGTCAACACATCCTTCACTGTACCCTATATAATTATCATTTTGTTATTGATTTTTGTTTTTGTTATTGTTTTTATGGTTTTTGTTATTGTTTTTATGATGGAAAGATTAAAGCTTAACTGTCACAGCAACTTTCAAATGTACAACATAGTATTGTGTTTTTTTTAAATTAAATTTTATTTTTTCAGTGTTCCAAGATTCATTGTTTATACACCACACCCAGTGCTCCATGCATGCAATACATGCCCTCCTTAATATCTACCACCAGGCTCACCTATCCCCCCATCCCCCTTCTTTTCAAAATGCTCAGTTTGTTTCTCAGGGTCCACAGTCTCTCATGGTGCATCTCCCGCTCCGATTTCTCCCAATTCATTTTTCCTTTCCTTCTCCTAATGTCCTCCATGTTAATTCTTATGCTCCACAAGTAGGTGAAACCATATGATAACTGACTTTCTCTGCTTAACTTATTTCACTCAACATAATCTCCTCCAGTCCCATCCATGTGGATACAAAAGTTGGGTATTCATCTTTTCTGATGGCTGCGTAATAGTCCATTGTATATATGGACCATATCTTCTTTATCCATTCTTCTGTTGAAGGGCATCTTGGCTCTTTCCACAGTTCAGTGATTATGGCCATTGCTGCTATGGGCATTGGGGTACATATGGCTCTTCTTTTTACTATATCTGTATCTTTGGGGTAAATACCCAGTAGTGCAATTGCAGGATCATAGGGTAGCTCTATTTTAAATTTCTTAAGGAATCTTCACACTGTTTTCCAAAGTGTCTGTATTAACTTGCATTTACACCAATACTGTGAGAGGGTTCCCCTTTCTCTACATCCTCTCCAACACTTCTTGTTTCCTGTCCTGTTAATGTTGGCCATTCTAACTGGTGTAAAGTGGTATCTCAATATGGGTTTGATTTGAATTTCCCTGATGGCTAGTGATGATGAACATTTTTTCATGGGTCTGCTAGCCATTTGTATGTCTTATTTGGAGAAGTGTCTGTTCATGTCTTCTGCCCATTTTTTGACATAATTATCTGTTTTTTGGATGTTGAGATTGAGGAGTTCTTTATAGATCTTGGATATCAGCCCTTTGTCTGTAGTGTCATTTGCGAATATCTTCTCCCATTCTGTGGATTGCCTCTTTGTTTTGTTGACTGTTTCCTTTGTTGTACAGAAGCTTTTGATCTTGACGAACTCCCAAAAGTTCATTTTCGCTTTTGTTTCCTTTGTCTTTGGAGACGTGTCTTGAAAGAAGTTGCTGTGGCCGATGTGAAAGAAGTTACTGCCTGTGTTCTCCTCTAGGATTTGTTAACTGTGGTCACTGTGCTGTCCATTATATCCCTGGTGTTCATCTTGTAACTGAAAGTCTGTATCATTTGACCAAAATCTCCCATTTCTTCTACTCCTCACCCCCTGACAACCACCTTTTCTCTATTCTCTGTTTCTATGAATTCGATGTTTTTGATTCCACATGTGAGATCATACATTATTTGCCTTTCTCTGACTTACTGCACTTAATGTAGTGCCTTCAAAGTCCATCCATGTTGTTACAAACAGCAAGATTTCCTTCTTTTTTTATGGTTCAGTAATACTTCATTATGTATGTATAAAACACAGTTATTCATGGGGCGCCTGGGTGGCTCAGTGGGTTAAAGCCTCTGCCTTCGGCTCAGGTCGTGATCCCAGGGTCCTGGAATCAAGCCCCGCGTTGGGCTCTCTGATCAGCAGGGAGTCTGCTTCACTCTCTCTCTGCCTGCCTCTCTGCCTACTTGTGATCACTGTCTGTCAAATAAATAAAATCTTTTAAAAAAACACAGTTATTCCAAGACTTGGAATATACACACACATCATATATATATATTACTCATATATATATATGCTGTGTGTGTGTGTATACATATATCTCATTTTCTATATGCATTCATCTATCATTTGACATTTAGATTGCTTCAGTGCCTTGGCTCTTATGAACAATGCTGTAATGAAATGGGAATACAGAACCTCTTTGAGGTCATGATTTTGTCTCCTTCAGATATATACCCAGAAGTGGGATTGCCTAGGTCATATGTTGGTTCTGTTTTTAATTTTTTGAGGAGTCTCCATACCATTTTCCATAGTAGTTTTACCAGTATGTATTCTCACCAACAATACACCAAGGAAGGTTCCTTTTTCTCCACATCCTCACTAGCATTTGTTAAATCTTGTTATACTAGTTGTTCTAACAGGTATGATGATATCTCATTGTGGTTTTGATTTGCATTTCCTTGATAATTACTGATGTTGGGCACCTTGTTGGCCTCTGTATGTCTTCTTTGGGAAAATATCTATTCAGGTCCTCTGTCCATTTTTCAATCAAATTGTTTTTTTTTTTTTTTTTTGTTTGTTTGTTTTGCTTTTTGTTTTTATTTGTTATTTGTAGTCCCGCTTACTGATTTTTTTGTTTTTGTTGCCTGTGCTTAGCTCTTTTCAATGCACATTGTCTCATCAGTTTTTCATATTGTTGGGGGTTTTCATGATCACATTTTATGTAAAGGGAGCCTTTCAAGGATACATAAAACCTTAAGTTAACAAGACTAATTTCTCTACTCTGAACACTTTTGATCCAAAATCATTCCAAAGAGATTTTTTCTTTCTCCTTTGTAAAGATCTACAGAAAGTCGTGAGTCTCTCAGAAAGCGGTTCTAGTGTTAGTCTAAGGTCCTCATCCCCAGCCCATATTCAAGCTTCATGTACAGGCAGAGAAAATATGGGTCCAATTTCAGAAATTTGTGCCACAGAACTCTGTGATTTGACATTGGTGGCAAGCCACAGAGCATTTTTTAATGCCGCTTATCCTAAAACTAGGTAACCTTCACTGAAAACTTGGCTACTTATTGGCTGCGTGTCCTTGGGCCATGAAGGTTAATGATAGGACACACCCAAGTTGTTGTGACAGTAAATAAGCTATTATTTGTCACTTGCTAAGAACCTATTATTTGTCACTTGCTAAGAACAGTGCCTGGCACTTAGCAACTGTCTTGTGTTTATTAAGTGAATATATTTTTAAAAGTCATTTTCTTTGGGTGCCTTTATAACCTTTAACTTTTGAATTTAGAATAAAGGTGAGCATATTTGATATGGCAAATGGTCTGCTCTTTCAGTTAACACTCTATTCAGGTGGCGCCTGCACCACTCTATTCAGTTACCACTCTATTCTATACCACAGAATATACACTAAAAAAGATAATCTATTGGAGAGTCTCATTAATAATGAAGTAAACAAATGAAGTAATAATGAAGTAAAATAAAAATGCCTGGAAGGAAGATATAGAGTTCCGTGTTTTTAACACCAGTTTCTCAAAGGGGAGTTAGGTTATTGTTGTAAAACCTATAAGAAGAATATGTGTCAGAATTGTGGATAGTGGCCTGAACTGTACTGAGAACCCTACAGTCCATGCAACACAGAGTGAGCTCTTAGAAAAACTTCCATTAAAAAAAGCCTTAAAGCTGATTTAGACAGATTCCTAGTGGTGAAGGGCTACATATTTTGTATTGCTAATGCTAGGACTTTATTTAACACTATCATTTAATGTAACAGTATGATCAAATTTTAACATGGAAAATATTGTCTTATGTTCTTAATTCTCAATTGTCTATTCAAATGGACAAAAATAATTATACCTGTAATTTAAAACTGCTAACAATTAAAACAAATTTTAATTGGGATATATCAAATTACACACCTTATTTAAGCAGTTGAGATGATCCCAAAGAGTTAAAATGCAAATCAATGTTTAATAATTTGATCATTTTAAAGGTATCAGAAAGTCCATCATATATGCCATAGTGATATTCTCTTCTATATATAATAAAATACTTCTTCTGAGTACAAATAGCTGCTAATTATCTGCTTTACATCCATTTAGACTCTGATAGGTAGGTTTTTAAAAGCAGAGCATAATTATGAGAAAGGTTCAAATATTTTTCCCAAAATAGATACAGGTTTTAGACAGTACATTCCATTAAAAGGAAAATATGTTCATTTTAAAATTATGTAATTAAAATTATAAAGAAGAAACTGAGTATTATCCCCAGTTACTCTTAGATTTTGTTGCATCATGTTTTAGGTAATTTTTTAGGCATAAACATACATAAACATGCAGAATACATTTTCCTTACAGAATAGTTGACTATGTTACAGCTTGTTTATTTCTGACTTAAAAATGACAAGATAATTGCACATGTTTCCTAGTAAGTTTACAATCTTCAACTATTTTTAACTACTTGACATTTCTTCTATATTTATATTGCTTGCAGTATGTACTATTTGACTTTTTTTCTTATTTATACTTCATCTCCCTAAATACATTGTAACTTCTTTGAAGCAAGAGCCCTCTTTATTCTTTCATATTCTCTCAGTGTGGTCAGCTCAGTGTCTTGTTCATAGTAGATATTTAACAATGTGTAGACTGACAGTGATTGATTAATTTGCTTGGAAAATGCCATTACTGCCCAGTTCCTGAGCATAAAGGTGAGCAGCCTTGAGAGCCGATGTAGATTCAATACCCACAAGACTTGACACCCTGAATAACACTCAAAATGACTACCAGATCTGTAACACATAGAAAGGAATTATCTGAAACCACAGTTATTCTTGTCCATAAAAGACCAAAGAGTTCCTCTGGGCAGAAGAACATGTCTCCTACCATACTGAGAGGAAGTATTTGACTTTTAAGGGCTTAATGTCAGGGGGCATATGGTCTCCTGGATCTTTAATGAACATCAGTGATTATATTAGTAAGAAACTTACTTTATCTTTCATTACTCATTGCTCTTCAGCTTCACAAATGTGTTTGACCAGATGTTGCCTGAGGTTCTTTCCACCTCTAACACACTGGGTTTTCTAAGCTTGCCAACAGGTATCAGATCAGTGACGGAACCCTCATCAGCTGAGATGCAGCCTCCTTACTGGGTATTGTTCAAGGACATTTCCCAGATGTTTGGCATGTCTGGATTGTGAGCACATCTGACTCTCTGTGTGTGATGAAGATTTAGCTGTGCCCACCTTTCTCACTTGGTTACTGTGCCTTATAAATTCCACTTACAAGGGTAATAAGGAAACTACCCAGACTTGGGTTATTTTAGAGAACAAGTTGAGAGGATTATTGTGCATCTTGCTTTGAATGTCTGTGGACAAAACAGAACCTACTAAAAGAAAGTATCACAAAGACCATGATTTCTATGCTGGAAATACTAAGTTTATTAGGAAACAGATGACATGATTGAGGAGTTAGACAGGGTTCTTGGGAGGACAGGGTACTCTTCATGAGTAGTCAGACTGAAAAAGGGGTTCCAGTGCTTACTCCAAGCTAGGGTGAAGAGATACAAAACGGACTTCTCAGAAAAGGCGTGCTGTTCTGTTATGAAGAGCAGGATGGATGGATCCCATCTTCTACTGGGGACCATCAGTAATTGATGCACTGCTCAGCAGCAAGGGGAGGTCCTGCAGGTGGTGCGGCAGGGGGCAGGCTGGCAGCAGGGGGGGGCGGCAGCAGGGCGCCTGCACAGAGATGGGCTGGCAGCAGGTGGAGGCCCAGCAGCAGGGGCGGCAGACCACGGCCGTGCAGGACGTGGGGCAGCAGCTGATGGGGCGGCAGCAGCCCTCCTGCAGGCCACAGGGGTCACAGCAGACGGGGCGGCGGCAGGGCTCACAGATGGGGCGCGTGCAGCGGCAGGTGCAGGTCACAGGGCGACACACGGTGGTCTGGCAGGACACGGGGCGGCAGCAGCAGGGGTCGCGGCAGCAACAGGGCTGGCAGCAGGGCTGGCAGCAACCTCCTCCACAGCCCGAGGAGGAGCAGGTGGAGCCGCAGCAGGAGCCGGACATGGTGATGTCTGGGGTTGGTTAGGGTTGGACTGGTGAGAGGATTTGGGTGTTGTCAGGTGTGAATGTCTCTGTCCTACTCTTGGCCCTTTATATACCCTGGCCAGCTGCTGATGACCCCCAGGACACATGATCATTTCCTTGTTTGTGTTTATTTTTTCTGAAATGACACTGATAGTTTAGCAAGTTCCCTAGACACTTTTTTTTTAGGTGCTCAGGTATTCGTGAAAGACCATTTGCTTTCCTTATTTAATGGAGACCCATTATATTTTGCTATTTATGGTTCGAATATGAACTTAATGACCCTAACTTCAAAGTTTCCAATTATCTTCATAATTCAGTGATGTTTTACCAATTGATGTTTTGATGACACAGAGTAGCTGTCATGCTCTTACTAATAGTGGAAGTGAATTCCCCAAGTTGTGAGTGTCTGTTTCCACTGCTAAGCTTCCTGGACAAAACAAGTTCAGGAAAATAATAAAGGACTATTTCAAAAGTCATGGTATCTCAGTAAAAGAAGTTTTACTGTGTACTTCTGGGAGCTACAGGAAAACATCTTATCATCTTGTCATCAGTGTAGTTTTTCCCCCCCAATTTTTAAATTTTGGTAAAATACATATATAACATATAACATATATTTTTTAAGTGTACAGTTTAGTGATATGGTATATATTTATACTGCTGTGAACCATTAGCACATCCATCTCTAGAGCTCTTAAAAAAGATGTAATTAAATAATTAGTTAAAAATTAATTAATGAGAGGGTGGTGGGTGGGCAGGCAGAGGGAGAGAGAGAATCCCAAGCAGACTTCACAGTGAGTGCAGAGGCTGAGGTGGGGCCTGATCTCATGAGTCTGAGATCATGACCGAGCTGAAATCAAGAGTTAGATGCTCAACTGACTGAGCCATCCAGGTGCCCTTGGAACTCTTTTCATCTTGCAGAACTAGAATTTTGTACCCATTAAACACTAACTCCCCACTGGGACATCTGGGTGGCTCAGTTAGTTAAGTAGCTACCTTCGGCTCAGGTCATGATCCCAGGGTCCTGGGATCAAGTCCCGTATTATGCTCCTTGCTTGGCGGGGAGCCTGCTTCTCCCTCTGCTGCTCCCCGTGCATGCTCTCTCTCTCTTTCTCTCTGACAAATAAATAAATAAAATCTTTAAAAAAACCAAACCAAAACAAAAAACCCCACTAACTACCCATTGAACCCCTCTCCCCAGCCCCTGGCAACCACCACTGTACCATTTTTTTTTTCTTAATTATTTCTTTCACCCCCGACATCCCACAGTATTGGCTCCAACACTAGGGTGTCATGAGTGTATGACTTTAGGCAAGTCACTTATCTGGTTCCTTATGTACAGAATGTACAATATAAACTCAGCCTCTGGTAATCCCTGTTCTATTCTCTGTTACTGTGACTTTGGCTTTTTTTTTTTTTTTTTTTTAATTTTTTTTGATTTTTGCTTTTTTTTTTTTTTTTTTTTTAAATTGTCTTAGATATGTGCTCATTATTTTCCATAGTTGTAGCTTTCCAAACCATGGAAAATTGCATTTTTTAAATCTTCACAATAATGTATCATTGAATTCTAACAACTATATTCTAAATATTGTGCTAAAACAAATACATGTATTCTCACAATAATCCTATGAGATAGGTATTGTATTCCTCATTTTACACATAAGGAAGTAGAGAAGTGACTTGCCTAAGATCATACACCTACTAGGTTGGAGCCAGAGCTTACTGCAAAAACATCTGTGGGAACATTATTTGTAAGCTGAAGAATGGAATATGGTTATCATATTCCCCTGCCATTAAGGAACATCTGTTCTATGTATGAATTTTAACAGTGAATTTATCTTTAAAATAGTTGGTATTTATGAAATGGCTAATTTTTAGAGTTATCTGAAAGGATTCTTACGTCTTTCCCATATCCTCAGGAATTCAAAGAATTATCTCCCACATAGCTTTCTAAAAATCCCAAAACAGGGGCACCTGGGTGGCTCAGTGGGTTAAACCTCTGCCTTCAGCTCAAGTCATAATCTCAGGGTCCTGGGATGGAGCCCTGCATCGAGCTCTCTGCTCAGCGGGGAGTCTGCTTCCCCCCTCTCTCTGCCTGCCTCTCTGCTTACTTGTGATCTCTTTCTCTGTCAAATAAATAAATAAAATCTTTAAAAAAATTCCAAAACATACCCTAAGGAGATAGCATCAAAGTTGGACCTATCAAAGTGGTTATGGGGCACTATGAACAAAGCCACTGTTGAGAAGGTATAATTTACTCTACTCTTTAAAGTTCTTCTAGCTGGACTAAGAACCAGATTGACATGTGACAGATTAAGAGGAGAAAATAAAATTTAATGGCATACTTATGGGGAATCCACACAGCCATGGAATTTCCAAAGACATTGAGGCAACATGATACTTACATGAGCTAAGGAGAGAGGTGGGGGTCTGAGGATACAAAGGGGAGAAAGACCATGAGCCAGAAGGTGAGAGGAGATGTTTGGAAAACAAATTTTGCCCTATTAGCATATAAGTGTCTTATATAAAGAGAAATCTTGTTAATAGATTTCTTCCTGGTAGAGGCAGGTAGTTGCAGGGGAGGTAAAGAACATTTCCTGAATCTGCTGGGTTTTGATTGCTTTTAACTCAGGAAAATGTTTATGCCGAAGTAGCCCATTTTGGGGCAGCCTGCCCTTGGCCCCTACACCACCATCTAGATGAAGGTTGCAGTCTGCCATCTTAATAGAGCACCAGGTAGTGATCCTGCCAAAAGTGGTCTCCAGGCCTGCTTTGTCATACCCTGTATCTTGTTCCCTTGTCTCCCCATGCACTGTGCTTGAGCATACTCCTGCTCCCAGAGCCAGCTGTGATTCTCAGTCGTTTGGGACTGAGGAAAATCACTTCCCTCAGCCACTTTGTAGACTCTGCCTTTGGATTTGCTTGGTTCTGATCTTTTGCTTTACAACTGATCCTGTTCTAGGCCTGTGGTTGAAGGCTGTGGTGCAAGCCTCCTTTCTGATCATTCTGCTTGCATAGTTTCTTGCAGGCTTACCCAGATCCACACCAACCACTGTGGTTAACCATGGCATGGAGTTACTCTGAAAACAAGCACAGTTCAATAATGATGATAAGCTTGGGAGTACACAAAGAATTCTACATCTGAGAAAATAATGTAAGACAAGGAATTCTGTAGGAAGCCAACAAAGAAAATTCTGAGAGGGGAAAATTGTGTAGTTAGAGAATTTTTTAAATGGTGTCCAAGAATATGTAGAAAGGCTCACAAGTCCAGTTTCTATATACCAGTAGATAGACCCTTACTAAAGAGAAGACTCTGTTGTGCATGCCAATGTTTTGACTGCAATGGACTTCTTGTTGAGAAGTTTGTTTTTTTTTTTTTTTACCATATTTCAAGAAAAATACTTCCTTCATAAGGTGGCTTATTTATTGTATTAGAAGAATGTACATGTCCATCATAAGGAGAGAATCAGTGAGGGATAGAGATGTTTTTCTCTCTTGCAACCCTGTAGAACTTATTCATTCCCTCCTTCAACAAATTCTGATTTTATCCTATGTGCCAAGTATGGCACATATCAGTGGGAATCCAGCAATGAAGAAAGTCATTTAAGTTCCAGACCTTCATAAAGCTTTCCTGGCCTGCCTCATCTCTCTGGACAGGTAGATATGCCCAGTGTGGATTAATGTTTTACCACTTCAACTACTTGGGGATTGTTTTAATGGTAAAGTCATTTGGAGTTCTAAATGAATGATTCCAGCTGCATATCTCATTTTTCCAGCAGCAATGACTCCATTAGAATCAGAATTGGCCATAGTAGTGCCAGAGGGGAGCTATAGGAAAGATGGGATAGTGATTCTTCTAGCCTAGGCCTTCAGTGGTTCAGGATTCCCAGGTACCACTTATATTAATCACTGCACAGTTTTCTAAATCAGGCTATAAATGCAGCTCTAAATTAGTCTTCCTCCCACTTATCACATGTGTGGGGATGACTCATGGGTCAAGTTCATGATCAGAGAAACATGTAGTCTCTCCATTTCCTCAGCATCACTACAAAACCTGTGGCTTGAGCTATAAAAGTACCTCACACAAGATGTTCTACATTATTTAAACTGCTATTAAAATTACAGATCTTGTACCTGAATTGTTCCTAAAGTTAAAAAAAAAAAAGTTCCCTGAAAAACCCTTCTTTCTTTGTTTTTTTTTTCTGATTATGTATACCATACCATAACCAAAAAATAAGCTTTTGAAAATTAATAAACAATAAAGAGAAACCCATTTGCTTCCCAGAGATAAAATTTTTATTATTTTACCATGCAAAACCCTTCATAAATATAATGATATCCTGGAAAAGTATCCCATCTTATAATAGTAGAGATGTGATGATGAGTCAGTGGGATAGAGCTCCATTCAAGAGGAACTTTGATCTTTGTTCACTAATTTTTTCAAGCCAGGAATTCAAATGATGAAATTCGGGATGTTTCTAAAGATTGTAGAAGAGGGGCGGGATTAACTGGGTAATTATGTGGGAAAACGGATAGACAGCTACTGTTGAGTTAGTTGTTGAAGAGCATGTAGGTTGCAAAGGAATCTCTCATTTGATCCCTTGGGTTGGGAAGAGTTTTTACATGTTTCTGAACACCTGGGAATGTTTCTCAGTGGGCTATTCAGCAGCAGGGGGAGGTCCTGCAGGTGGTGCGGCAGGGGGCAGGCTGGCAGCAGGGGGGGCGGCAGCAGGGCGCCTGCACAGAGATGGGCTGGCAGCAGGTGGAGGCCCAGCAGCAGGGGCGGCAGACCACGGCCGTGCAGGACGTGGGGCAGCAGCTGATGGGGCGGCAGCAGCCCTCCTGCAGGCCACAGGGGTCACAGCAGACGGGGCGGCGGCAGGGCTCACAGATGGGGCGCGTGCAGCGGCAGGTGCAGGTCACAGGGCGACACACGGTGGTCTGGCAGGACACGGGGCGGCAGCAGCAGGGGTCGCGGCAGCAACAGGGCTGGCAGCAGGGCTGGCAGCAACCTCCTCCACAGCCCGAGGAGGAGCAGGTGGAGCCGCAGCAGGAGCCGGACATGGTGATGTCTGGGGTTGGTTAGGGTTGGACTGGTGAGAGGATTTGGGTGTTGTCAGGTGTGAATGTCTCTGTCCTGCTCTGGGCCCTTTATATACCCTGGCCTGCTGCTGATGACCCCCAGGAGTTGGGGTCATTTCCTGGAGTTGTGGTTGCCCGTTGACCTCTAGATTGGTGGATTCAATTGCTGAGGCAGCAATTCCAACATCATGGAAGGATGCTTTCCTTTCTGCCTGTCTGCTTTCTTCCTCATTGAAATGAATACTTGGTAATTTATATCATCCAAAAAATTGCTCATGGAATAACCAATCCTTCCATACCATGTCACATGACCAGTTGACATGTCTTATGACAAGTTGACATGTCACATGACAAGATGAAAGTTTGTAGAACCCAGTGTTGCCACCATCCTACTTTCTTCTTGTTTGTCTTATTCACCACCCATGACTAAGTATGAGACTGTAGGGTTCACGAGGTCACAGACCTGGTTTCTAATTGATATTGAGATGAAGTAAGAATTTCTGAAAGACCAGGATGACTCATGGAAGGAGACATGTACTGATTCTGCTATGGAAAGAATGGTCTAGTGCTTCTGGAAAATAGAATAGTGCTTCACCTTGTTTTTAAGGAAATAGTCACCAGAGCTACTGGAACGACTCTAGTTTGCCTATAAATCTGAGTCACTACTGAGACTCTTTCTGTGTAAACAGCACTATGCTATTTGGGAATGGAGAGGGAAAGGAATAAAAGGAAATTCTAAGTAGTTTCTCATCACACAGTGATTACAAATCTTAGGATGGCAAGACAAAGGCACATAAAGCAATGAAAGGAGAAGACTTTTCATGGGGCAATAAGGTCACACTAAGTGAGGACTTTATTTGTATTGTGCATTTTGAATGCCCCTCCCTGAGTATGGTCTTAGAGTTAAAATTAGGATTACTCTTTCTTTCTAGGTGTAACCATAAGAGCACTTGTATTGAGTTCTTCAAAACATATTGGAGATATTTGTAAAGGAGCCAATTATCTTTCTGTGGTAGATACTTCGGTCTCTTGGCTGAGGGTTTGATTGCTTATGAAGTGTGAAATTGGCTTCAGGAAAAATAAAGGGAGCCACATGTACTGATGACTGATAAAATAGCTTTGTCTTTTCAAACCATAAGAGACTCTTAATCTCATGAAACAAACTGAAGGCTGCTGGGGGTTTGGGGGAGAGGGATAGGGTGGCTGGGCATTAGGGAGGGTATGTGAAATGGTGAGTGCTGTGAAATGTGTAAGCCTGATGATTTACAGACCTGTACCCCTGGGGTAAATAATACATTATAGGTTAATAAAAAATAAATTTATAAAAGCTTTGTCTTGGGGCGCCTGGGTGGCTCAGTGGGTTAAGCCGCTGCCTTCGGCTCAGGTCATGATCCCAGGGTCCTGGGATCGAGCCCCGCATCGGGCTCTCTGCTCAGCGGGGAGCCTGCTTCCTCCCCCCTCTCCTCCTGCCTCTCTGCCTGCTTGTGATCTCTGTCTGTAAAAAAAATAAAAAAAATCTTTAAAAAAAAAAAAAAAAGCTTTGTCTTTTTTAACCATAGTTAAGTAAAGTGAAAATGTAGAAAATAAATTTATAGTTGAAAGGGAGGTTAAGGATGATATCCTCGAAGGCTTGCTGATGACTCTCAGACCAAATTTGTCTCCACAAAGTGTTTCATTTGCTAGATCATGTTTTATACATTCATTGGCCTGCCATAGTCCTGGTCGTTGAAGGCCTTTGAGTTTGTGACCGATCATAGTCCTTCACAGTTCTTGAGGGGCCCGATATGTGAAATGATTTCTCTAAAGTCATGCAGATAAAAGAATGGCAAAGTGTTGACAACACTGTGATCTTCTGATGACTGTAAACAGTGATGAATGACCCCTAGGTTTTTTCCAGCTGAGTTATTTCAGACTAGTGAACAGGTAGTCATAGTTACCAAAACTTCTGTCCCATCTAGTGAAGTAAAGTGGGAACTTGTTGATTTATGATTTAGAGTATTGTTATTTTGGCCTAGAATATATACAGCAATTCAAATAGTAGGAATAAGAAGATGTCTGTAAACTCACTGCATTTGTTAATTAACAGAAAGGACAGAACACTAAGAAATTCTGTGTCCTGAAATCACAGACTGTCAGAAACTTTGCAGTTTTAAGCCACATCATTAAGAATGGAAGGTCTCACTATTTCTGGGACAGGATCTTCGTCACCTTAACACAGAGAAGCAGCCTCAATATCCAACTCAAAGGTAGAGTTTCAGATAAGAGGTTTTCAGGTACAATATTCCTCATTTATCTTAATTATGTAGTTTTCAGGGAAAGAGGACCTAAGTCCTGTCACAACCCAGTCCTGATGTTAATACTTTTGCTCAAACCTCTGTTTTGCTTTGAGCCCATTAAAATACCATTTCATATAATTTTATGTAAACTCTACTGTTCTTCAAAAATCCTATTTAAAAAAAAAAAGCTTTTCCTTTGTTGGGTGGGATGCTCCTGGTCCCCTGTGTTGCGTAGTTTCTTTTGCTGTAGCACATAAATAAGCCTAAGCTTGTTGGACAAGAGATTGTCCCTAATCTTTACCACGTGAGCTTTTTTAGTCTTATTATTTGAACTCCAGATGTTCTGCAAGAGCATAATCACCAGAGTGGGAACAAGTAAATGTTAACTATGGTGGTGATAAATTGTGAGATTTTGTGGTTGGATTGAAAAAGTATGCAGTGTTGGTGACTTTTTCTGATGGTGAACCATGCCTCCTCCTCCATAGTTTCATGAGTTGTGATTTGTTAGGAACTGGCCACTGGATGTTAGGAAGGTTTTTAAATTCTGAAAACAGAATATGCATTCCCTGTTCTCCAAAATGATCTTTGAAATACCATCCAATCATAAGAGTCAGAGATGGAGATGGGAAAGAGTGAGGGAGAAAGGGCAGGAGGAGGATAGGGAAGACAAAGAGGGATTCAGATGCTTCCTCCCTCACCTAGCAGTTGTGTGGCTTAGAGCTGATACCCATCTCTCCACCAGCACATTTCCTCAGTTGTAGAAGGGGAAAGGTCATCTGTCCCTAATGTTCTTCATAGGCCAGGTTTATCATGAAATCTGTACAACATGAAAGACAAAAGAAATGGATATCATTCATTGAAAAGAAAATGTTTTAGATGGAAAAATTCTAGATGATCAGGGGGTGGGTGGGATTTTTTTCTGGAATTTAACAAATAAATATCTTTCCTGCCTAGGGGCACCTGGGTGGGTCAGTCAAGTGTCTGAGTCTTGATCTCAAGATCGTGAGTTCAAGCCCTGTGTTGGACTCCATGCTGGGTATGGAGCGTACTTTAAAAAAAAAAAAAAATGTTTTCTGCCTAATAAATACCATTTGCCCAAAGCCAGGGAAGACTAACCCAAGTAATCTTTTAGAGTTTCTTACAGTCTGAGTTGTTTAATTCCTTTGGGCGCTTCAGGGTGAAAGGAAAATTCCATCAGATGCATGTATTCTCCCCAGCTCTCCTTGCTTCTGATGCTAAACACTTATTCATAAAGCTTGTAATCTAGGGGCTCTTTCCTGTGGATTAGCCAATCCACTTTTATAGAGCATTTTCATTCTGAGATGGCCTCAATCTGATGATAAATTTTTTTTTTGCCCTCTTTTCTTATACTTAGGAAATCTTAGGAATATGTTTTGTTGTATTAGGAAATCCGTTTCTGCCAGTGGATGTGGACTGTCTTGAAAAAAACAAAAGGCTTCTCCTCAATCTTCTCCCACTCTCAGTGACATAATATGTAATAAATAGCACATCTTTTGAGCCCATTTGATACAGTGATATTCAGATGTGCAACAAGGAATATCAGTGGATGGTACTTGGTGAATACTGTGTGCCAAGCACTTTACATGCATAAGGTCATTTAACTTTCCCAGCAACCTACAATGGTAAGGATTAACCTTACCATTTGGCAGAAGAGGAAACCTGAGGGTCAGAGAAGTTAAGTTATACTGATGCTGAAGATTCTGCTTTAAGTAGAATATCTGCCTTTTAAAATTCTTGTCATGAAGACAATTACCTTCTCATTTTGTTTGATTCAACAAATAGAAATCAAGTACCAACCATATTCTAAACATTGAGCTCCAAACTGAAAGCAAGAATAAATAAATTGTGGTCCCTTCTTTGGAAACAGAGAAATGGATGATCTCAATATGATGCTATTTGGGGAGGGAAGTAAGCATAGGATGCTATTGGCATGTTAGGGGCACCTAACCCAACCTCTCTGTGTGTATGCACATGTGTGTGGGTGTGTTTCTTTGATGGAGGGGTTAGGGCAGGGCTGTTACAAAAGGCTGAGCTGAATCTTTGAAATGCCTCAGTGTTAGGTAGGTGAAGAAAGTGGAGGGCTGGGGTAGGTGGAAAAAAAATATTCCAGATAAATGAAAGAATATGACAAAAGCAAAGACCTACGGAACTACATGGTATGTGCCACTTACTGTGAGTTTAGTGTTACTTGCAGTGAAACTTGGTGGGGGGTGTTGAGACATGAACCTGGACATGTGGGCAGTGGACAGACCCTGGAAGACCCTGTGTGCACAGATTTCCTATCCACGTAAGCAGTCTGAGGACTAGCCCAGCCATCCTGTACCACCTTCCGAGATTCATACCAGGATTCCTAGCACCTTTCCCTTTCCTCTCCTGTCTTCCTCACCTTCTCTGTCTTGTCTTCCTTCTTCCTATTCCTTGTCTGATCATCTACATACACTAATAAACATTGGACTACTGAATGAATCAGAGAGCAGGGAGGTTTACAAGAAAACTTAGTTTATTGAAAACAAGCAAGCAGCACCTTGCAAAAGATGGTGGGGAGGGTTTGAGCAGTCCTCAGAGTACAGGATGGGTTTGCAAAGTCTACTCTGAGGGGTTTTGAAGAGAGATTTACCACCCATAGTGTCTTCTGCTGTTGTGGACATCTGCTTGTATATCCAAATGGTAGGATGTAAAAATGACTATTGTCACCTTATGAAAAATACCTATTTTTCTTTCTACTTTCTTAAAATGCAGAATAGGTGCTTAGGCTCCAGTGTGTTGCTCTATGGGGATAGTGGGAATCTCAGCAGCAGGGGGAGGTCCTGCAGGTGGTGCGGCAGGGGGCAGGCTGGCAGCAGGGGGGGCGGCAGCAGGGCGCCTGCACTAAGATGGGTTGGCAGCAGGTGGAGGCCCAGCAGCAGGGGCGGCAGACCACTGCCGTGCAGGACGTGGGGCAGCAGCTGATGGGGCGGCAGCAGCCCTCCTCCACGCCACAGGGGTCACAGCATACGGGGTAGTGGCAGACCACGGTCATGCAGGACGTGGGGCAGCAGCTGATGGGACGGCAGCAGCCTTCCTGCAGGCCACAGGGGTCACAGCAGACAGGGCGGCGGCAGGGCTCACAGATGGGGCGTGTGCAGCGGCAGGTGCAGGTCACGGGGCGGCACACGGTGGTCTGGCAGGACACGGGGCGGCAGCAGCAGGGCTGGCAGCAGGGCTGGCAGCAGCCTCCCCCACAGCCTGAGGAGGAGCAGCGGGAGCCACAGCAGGAGCCAGACATGATAATGTCTGGGGTTGGTTAGGGTTGGACTGGTGAGAGGATTTGAGTGTTGTCAAGTGTGAATGTCTCTGTCCTGCTCTGGGCCCTTTTTATACTCTGGCCTGCTGCTGCTGACCCCCAGGACACATGATCATTTCTTAATCATCTGGCCAGTTAAGTTAGGATTTAGCATTGAGTAAATCATGTTTTTTGAATCTTCACCTTATACACACCTATGCACACAACCACAAACATTCCTTTGTTTTCCATATTGTTTATTCTTACCAAATGTAGACATTGGATTCAATTCTGATGAATTTTCCTTTGAAATATTCCTAACTCATGGAAGAGAAAAGAATGTGTTTTCTAAACTAGAATAGTATCTACTCACTCTTCCCTTTAGCCGGCATTTTATTGCTGGACTTCAAAGACTCACATAATTACCACCCAAACAGTGACTTGCCGTATTTACACCTGTGGTCCTAACAGTAACAGGTTAAATAGCAACACTCTTGTGCAGGCTGGTAGACATCTGCTTCCTGGATGTCTCCTTTCATGACTCACCGAGGGGCAGGTTTATGGTTTTCAGATGAGGAGGGACCACATTGTATCCTGCACCCCTGCCACCCTGATTTAGTCACTCTTCCCTCGTAGGGCGTGGGCTGTTCTGCCCTGGTTGTTGTCTCCCCCATTCACCTGTAATGCCCTCTCCTCCTTCCAGACCAAACTCTACCTTGACTGTAAAATTTTCATCAAGGATCTGTTGCAGTTTTTATCTTTGTAATTTATTCAGGATTAATTGTTATATGTGTAGATTCTGGGAAGGGACTGTAGAGAACATATAGACCTATCCCCTCATCTTAAAGGAGAGGTCATGTGGGTTCACCATAGTCACTCAGTGGGGTCTAGGTCTCCTCATTCCTCAGTAAGCAGCCTCTACTATGAGTTTTATGTTTATCAGGGTCAGTAGACCATAGTCTTCAGACAGGAGAGAGAACATCTCAAGTATTCCCCCATTTTTTAATCTCAAGTCTTAAGTAAGCATTATTAAAAGTGATGCTGGAAAAAAGTTAGGAAAAAGTGTCTTGTTCCAATGAGAGATAATCCAAAAGGGCCCTAGGACTTGTTTGCAGGGTCAGATGTGCACCAGTGCAGAGGTTTCTCTCTGAGGAGGGATCAACAGAGCTTGGCTTACTGGTGGGTGGAGGTGTGGGGGGTTGCCTGTTCTGAGATATTCTAAGTGTAGATTGGTTCCCTTTGGTAACACATTGTGGCACTGTGAGATAATGCACTTGTCTAATTCCTTTTATTGTTTTTTAATTTATCCTTCACCCCATTTCTACCCTTTGTGATGAGTTCCATAAATTTGCCTCTTACTTGTGAAGTAGAGATGTACTTTTCCTTTGGATTTGAGGTGAAAAAAAAAAAAAGCATCCTGTTCCATCAACTCCACTTACTTTCTGTGAGCACTAAATGACAGAAAGGGCCAGGAGCTTGCAAACCACCAATCAGATGTCCTAAAATTAGTACCTTGAGCTTTTAAAGGGAGAGGCTTCTTACTGTTTTCATGGGGGGATTAGTTTTGTTTTGGCTTCAGTGATATCATGGAAGATATCATAGGTTTGAATTATATTAAATTCTCTAAATCTCTTCATCCCAAGATTCTCTCTTGGCTCCTTTATAGTATTTGATGATTTTTTCATGTGCGGGTGCAGACTAAGTAATTCTCTGAGATAATGTGGCTGGAATTATATGCAAGCTAGTTTCTTGTTGCCACCATGGTTGAGTTAGTCAGCTGTAATGCATAACAAGCAACCACAAACTCTCAGAATATACAATAACAAGTATTTATTTCTTGGTCATATGTCTGCAGGTCAGTTGTGTTTTGTCTGATTAAGGCTGGTCTTGGCTTCTGGCAGTGGGTTGGTTTGGGACTTCCTTTTGAATTAGAGTTGCCAGATTTAGCAAATAAAAATGTAGGTGCCAAGTTAAAATTGGATTTATCTTTAGCATAATAAATCTTCAGCATAAGTTTGCCTGAGTATGTATGAGGCATACTTACATTAAAAATTTGTTATGGAGGGCACGTATTGCATGGAGCACTCAGTGTGGGGCATAAACAATGAATTCTGGAACAATGAAAAGAAATTTAAAAAATAAATAAAAATTAAAAAAAATTTGTTATTTATCTGAAATTAAAATTTGATGAGGTGTCCTGTATTTTAATTGGAAACCCTGGTTCTGATGGCATAAGCACATGGAAGCAATGCAGTCCTGCATATTTTAAGTCTTTGCATGGATCATGTCCTCTAACATCTCATTGGCCAAACAAGTCACATGGTGGAGTTCAAGTCACAGGGTGGGAGAGTGGGAGAAGAGGATACTTCTCCCAAAGGGGTAGGAAGGGGAAGAGAGCAAACATTAACGAAGAATAATCTAATCTGTCAGAACAGCAAATCAATTAATTTGGGAATCTTTGTTGTAAAGCTTGGATAAAGACTTTTAGAAAGTCAAATTAGACGTTCACTGCATTTCCATTCATTTGAGTAACTTTTATTTCTCTTCCTCCTTCTCTTCCTGGTCAACCAGGAAATGTCATTGACATAAAAAGGGACTTCCTGATCTACATATTTAAAGCAATCCCTATCAAAATACCAGTAACATTTTTTACAAATCTAGAACAAACAATCCCAAAATTTGTATGGAACCACAAAGGACCCCAAATAGCCAAAGCAATCTTGAAAAAGAAAAGCAAAGCTAGAGACATCAAAATTTCAGATTCAAGTTATATTGCAAACCTGTAGTAATCAAAACACTATGGTACTGGCACAAAATAGACACATAGGTCGATGGAACAGACTAGGAAATCCAGAAGTGAGCCCACAACTGTATGGTCAATTAATATTCAACAAAGCAGGAAAGAATATTCAATGCAAGAAAGACAGTTTCTTCAACAAATGGTGTTGGGAAAATTGGAGAGCAACATGCAGAAGAAAGAAACACTATACACAAAAATAAATTCAAAATGAGTGTGAACCTAAACCCATAAAAAAATCTTAGAGGACAGCACAGGCAGGAATGTCTTTGACATTTGCCGTAGCAAATTTTTTCTAGATAGGTCTCCTGAGCCAAGGGCAATAAAGCAAAAATAATCTATCTGGACTACATCATAATAAAAAGTGTCTGGATAGCCAAGAAAACAGTGGACAAAACTAAAAGGCAGCCTGTGAGGTGGGAGAAGGAATATTTCTGATAGGGGAAAAATCCCTCTACTTTCCTTTTCAGCATAACTTTGACTAATCTTGGACCTTTTCTTTTCTATATGCATTTAGAAACAGTTAGTTATACTCTGTTTAAAAACCTCATTGGAACTTTGATCAGAATAGCATTAAATTTACTGATTCAACTAGGAAGAATTGACATATTTGTGATATTAAATCTTCCCAGTAATAAACCTGATATTAACTCTTCATTTACATATAGATTTCCAAAGAATATTTCAAACTTTTCTTCATAAACATTGCACAGTTATTTTAGGCTTATTTTGAGGCTTTTTATAATATTTGTAGCTATTTTTAATGAAATCTTCCTTCTTATTAAATTAGAATTACTAATTGACTCTTGCAAGTTATAAAAATGTTATTGGGTATTTTTTTTTTTTTTTTTTTGGTCAGTACTCTATATACTGATTTCTCTGAACTCTTTTTAGCACAAGTTTGTGGGTTTTCTTGAATTTCCTATGTTGACAACAGTATTGTCTACAAATACCAACTTTTTTTTTTTTTTGGTAACACTTTTTTCTAATCGATTGCATTGGCTAGGATCTCAAATACAACAATGAATGATAGGGAGTGATATGAGTTATCCTTGTCTTATTCTAAACTTTAGTAGAATACTTTTCATTTGTTAACTATTATGTTTGCTATGAAGTTTTAATAAATAGCATTCATTAGGATAAAAATGTCCTCTTTTAGCCCTATTTTGCTTAGAGTATTTTAAGTAGTAAATGACTATTGTGATGGCTAATTTTATGTGTCAACTTAACTGGGCCATAGGATGCCCAGACATTTGGACAAACATTATTCTGGGTATGTCTGTGAAAGTGTTTCTTGGTAAGATTAATATTCAAACCATTAGACTGAATAAAGCAGATTGCCCTCTCCAATGTGAGTGGACCTCATCCAATCAACTTAAGGTCTGAATAGAACAAAAAGGCTGACGTCTCCCCACTTTGATTAAAAAGGAACTCCTCCTGTCTGACTCCCTTGACATCAGTCTTTTCCTGAAACATTGGTTCTTCTTGGGTCTTGAGCCTGCTGGCTTTTGAATTGGAATTATACCATCAGCTCTTCTGGATCTCCAGCTTATTGAATGCAGATCTTGGGACTTCTCAAATTCTGTGATCACATAAGCCAATTCCTTAAAATAAATCCCTATATCTATATCTATATCTATATCTACCTATATATATAGAGAGAGAAAGAGATTTATTTTATATCTATCTATATAGGGAGAGTGGGTGTATGTGTGTGTGTGTGTTGGTTTATGTATATGAATGTGTGTCTATATCTATTTATCTATCTCCTATTGGTTCTGTTTCTCTGGAGAACCCTGAATAATACATTTATATATTATTGAATATAATATATATTATTGATATAATAGCTATTGATATAATCCTGAAGTTTTCCTCCTTTAATGTAGTAATATCAATGAGCTTATTTAAATATTTTCTAATTTTGAAGCATTCCTGAATGTCTAGGAAACTGTAGTTGGTTATGATATGTTATTCTTTTTATATATTGCTAAATTTCATTTACTAGTATTTATGGGAATTTTGCATCTATGATCTTCAATAATATAGGCCTATAATTTTCCTTTATCACATTGTTCTTGTATGTTTTTGATATTATTGTTTTACTAAAAATGGGAAGATTTTCCTTTCTTCTGTTCTTTTTCCTAGTTGGAGTGGGAGAGAACTTTAAGGCTTAATAAACTTACTAATGAATCAACATGGGTCTGGCTTTTTAGTATCAATATATGTAGAGGATAGATTTTGCATCATAGGTATATTTTCTTTAATGGTTATTGGCTTATTTATGTTTTGTATATCTTCTGGAATTACCTTTATATTTTTCTAGACAAGTCAATTCAATCATAATTTTCAAATATATTGGTATAAACTTATATGTAATGTTCTAGTATGTTTTTTTAATTTTTTATTTTTTCAGTGTAACAGTATTCATTATTTTTGCACCACACCCAGTGCTCCATGCAATCCGTGCCCTCTCCAATACCCACCACCTGGATCCCCCAACCTCCCACCCCCCGCCCCTTCAAAACCCTCAGATTGTTTTTCAAAGTCCATAGTCTCTCATGGTTCACCTCCCCTTCCAATTTCCCTCAACTCCCTTCTCCTCTCCATCTCCCCTTGTCCTCCATGCTATTTGTTATGCTCCACAAATAAGTGAAACCGTATGATAATTGACTTTCTCTGCTTGACTTATTTCACTCAGCGTAATCTCTTCCAGTCCTGTCCATGTTGCTACAAAAGTTGGGTATTCATCCTTTCTGATGGAGGCATAATACTCCATAGTGTATATGGACCACATCTTCCTTATCCATTCGTCTGTTGAAGGGCATCTTGGTTCTTTCCACAGTAATGTTCTAGTATGTTTTTAAAAAATTTCTACTCTTTTGGGAGCTGATTATTCCCCTTTACAAACATAATGTTATTTGTCCATCTTTCAGTCATCTTCTTTCTCTACCTTTCTCTCTCTTTGACCAGTTTTACCAGATTTTTCCATTAGTTTTTTAATCTTTGTTTATATAATTAATCTCATTAAACTTTTCATTTTTTATTCATGTAATTTTGCTAAGCTTTTCACTTAAAAATATATTACTAATGTTTAAATTTGTCATTATAATCTTCTTTCTACATTGGGTTTACTGGTTGGTGAGGATATAATGGAAGGGGGATATCCTAATGTGTGATTCCAAAGCATGGCTTCAAGAAGGAGGACCCTGTGCATTATTGGTAAGGATGTAAATTGGTGAAGCCATTCTGGGAAACAATATGGAGGTTCCTCAAAAAATTAAAGATAGCACTGCCATATAATTCAGCAATTTCACTCCTGGGTATTCATCCAAAGAAAAGGAAAACATTAATTAAAAAAATATGCATCCCTATGTTCACTGTAGCATTATTTACAATAGCCAAGATACATAAACAACCTAAGTGTACATCAATGGATGAATAGATAAAGAAGATGTGGTATATATACACAGTGAAATTTTATTCAGCCATAAAGAATGAAATCTTTCCATTTGCAACAACATAGATGGATCTTGAGGATATTATGCTAAGTGAAATAAGTCAGACAATGACTAATACTGTATGATTTCACTTATAGGTGGAATCTAAGCAAATGAACAAACAAAACAAAACTCAAAGATGCAGAGAACAGATTGGCTGTTGCCAGAGGGCAGTGGGGATAAGGAGTGGGGAAACTGGGTGAAGGTGCTTAAGAGGTGTACACTTCCAGTTATAAAATAAATAAGTCATAGGGATGTAATGTTAGCATGGTGACTGTAGTCAATATTATTGTGTCACATACCTGAAAGTTGCTAAACGAATAAATCTTTAAAGTTTTCATTACAAGGAAAATATTTTTGTAACTTTGTATGGTGACAGATAGTAACTAGACTTATTGTGGTAATCATTTCTTAGAGTATACAAATATCAAATTATTATGGTGTATACCTGAAGGATATAATGTTATATGTCAATTATAGCTCAATAAAAATTAAAATTTATAAATAAGAGCTAAGGACATGAATTAAATCTGTCCCAATGTGTATGTGCACATGTACTGCTTTTGTTCTAGTATCTTAAAATTATCTATATTTGATATAGCATTTATTCTCAAAGTGGTTTCAACATGAGTGTTCTTCCTGTATCATCATGTAAAATATAGTTGCCTAGTTACTGAGTAAAATGATCATGAATACAATAGAGAACAATGCCGATGAATTTTTATGTGTAGAAAAGTTTATTAGAAAGCAGAGAAGCAAAAAAAACATAAGAAATTCACTCTTTTAGAAATACATAATTGGACCCCCAGGTCTAAGTGTATAACTGAATCCCAGGTCAGAGGGTATCCAGTCAGTACTGCATAGGGATTACAGATAATATTTACTTTGTTAAGAAGGTTAATCTAGAGCTCCATAGTGATAAGTAAGAAAGAGGAACTTAGAGGAGTGGGATGATTTTTTAGCTGATGGATTACAAATTAATATCCATATTTGGCACCAGTATTGAAAGGAAAAGATAATAATGGAAGAACTTAACATGAACCAGAATGTGCTCACAGAGTCAGTGGGTTGGGTTCATTGGAATCATGAGGCTCAACCTGTGAATGAGGTCAACCAGACTCTATCTGTCCTAATGCTCAGCACAAAAGGAGAAGGGTCTACATCTGTAGGGCAGAGGTAACCAGAGATGGTAGTCAGAGGGCAGGGGGCTCAACAGCAAGAGGAGGCACAGCACATGGGGCGGGGGCAGGTGGAGATGACACAGGTGGGGTGATAGCAGGTGGTGTGGCCAGAGACCTGGCCACAGACTGGGCGCAGGCAGCAGGAGGGGCAGCAGCAGGAGGGGCGGCAGCAGCTGGAGCCACAGCAGGAGGGGCGGCAGCAGCTAGAAATGCAGCAGGAGGGGCAGCAGCAGCTAGAGCCACAGCAGCTGGAGCCACCGCAGTTGGATCCACAGCAGGAGGGGCGGCAGCAGCTGGAAATGCAGCAGCTAGGCCTACAGCAGCTGGAGCCACAGCAGGAGGGCTGGCAGCAGCTGGACACACAGCAGGTGGGGCGGCAGCAGGTGGTCCTACAGCAGGTGGTCTGGCAACAGCTGGGGCAGCAGCAGGTCTCCTGGCCACAGCCCTGGTCAGAGCAGACGGAGCCACAACAGGAGTTGACCATGGTGTTAGAGGTTAGAGGTTCTGGGTGGGTTTCCAGAAGAAATAAATTCTCAAGTGTGATCCTTCCTTGCCCTCTGTCACTTTTATACCCTGCTGAGGGCTACTATGACCACGTACAGGACTCTTCTTGTTTATCCTAATAGAGAATCAGCTTTAGTAAATTAGATAATTATGTTTATCTGGTAAATATTCCTATATATAGAAAAGGCTCCATTTCCTTTTCCTGCTGTACTGTGAGCTATCTGATTTGGTTAAAAACACTTAAATCAGCTTCCATATCTCTTCCCTTGCCTACTGTGTCTTCCAAACAAGTCCCATCCCATAGCATTGTTTCACTGGATTTCACAAGAATTAAATCTTCATTTATGTATTTAACTCCAGGATAGTATGTTGAGAGTGGATTTTATGATGACTAAATCTGCTGTTAAAGAGGTTAACAACCAGTCATATAAAAATGCTGGTAGGAAAATAGGGTGAAAGAGCCATCTTGGAGGAGGGGGGCAGTCCCTTGTGTGCAGTAGGGAATATGGTGATTCCTTTAGATTTTATGGATGGCCAGTAAGGTATAAAGGATCTTATCGAAGTTCCTATCTGTTTTGTCTTATTCACTTACTCAGTTTGAAAGTCATAATGCAATGATTCACTGCTATTGAATAGTAAAAAAACCATCGGCATGAATAGGTCCTTTTAAAAATTATTAAATTATTATGGACATGTTCTTCAGAAATAGGGTATCATAAAGGAGTACTTTTTCTCTTATTTTGGTGGATGAACATACCCAATAGAATATGCATATTGAATATTTTCTTGTATTCTGAGCTTCTGTCTCTCAAAAAGTTATGTTTGAGATATTTTGCTTGATATAAATGAGATCTAAAAGATTAAGTTTTAATCTGTGTTCTATAGGCATTGAATAAGACAAGACACATATGTAGGGGTTTGGCAAGCATGTAGAACATAGTATGATAAATAACAATTATGTATTTAAATCTGTACACTTATGAAATATGAGATAATACTAATAGTTACTATTTTTGAGTGCCTATTGTGTGTCAGGAATTTTCTGTGTCTTTAATTGTTACCTTGTTTATGCTTCGCAAGATCTCTAAGAGGTGGTTGCAATTTTTCTTAATTCTTCAGACATGAGGTAATTGAGGTTCAGATAGATTGAAATCATATATTCAATAGAGAAGATGGTTCTTTCTTAGAAGTTTCAAACGGGTATGAAGAGTAATAATTCCATGTCCTTTCTCATACTGTTTCATTTGTTTAAATATGCTTTCTCTCTTGTCAATTCACAAACTCTTGCTCATACATAAATGTTTATCTGGATACCAACTCACCAACTCATCTCTAATGTTTTTCTTGACATCTACCACACTCAAAATGAATCCTTCTTTTCCTTTTAATCCAAGGTACCTGTGATATAGGGTATCACACTCTACTGTAACTGGTTTATATCTTTTTCCCCCGTATTCCTTCTATATACCCCATGAGGTCAGAGATTGGCTTATTCATATATATAAACAGGGTGCCTAGCAATTGCTCTGAAAGAATGTTAGTTGAGTGAATGTGGAATTTACTGAAAACATAAGGCATTTACTCACCCTTTATCATACTATAGATAATCTAGATGGATGGAAAAAAGAAAAACATTCAGACAATGGGGATATAATTGAATGGGGGTTTATTTTGGCCTCTCGTGGAGTAAATGACTTGTCTGGTTGGTATGTATAGGATAGTAAAGACAAATAATAGTTCACTGCTAAAATGAGGAGAATGTGAAGATATTCTTGAATTTATACAAAGAAACTGTATCATCACACAGTTGGGAGAAAGGTGTGAGAGAACATCTAGGCTTTTTTTTTTTTTTTAAGATTTTATTCATTTATTTGACAGACAGAAATCACAAGCAGGCAGAGAGGCAGGCAGAGAGAGAGGAAGGGAAGCGGGCTCCCCGCTGAACAGAGAGCCAGACGCGGGGCTCGATCCCAGGACCCTGGGATCATGACCTGGGCCAAAGGCAGAGGCTTAACCCACCGAGCCACCCAGGTGCCCCACATCTAGGCTTTTAAAATATTATTTGCCTGGGGGTGGGGGAGTAACGGGAAGTAGGAGGAAAGTTTAGGTGGTGGCTGTAGGCTAAGGATGAGAGATGAATGCCTACCTAGGTTGGTGGCAATGGGAGTAGTAAGGAGGATAGTGATGCAATCAATAGCACTTCAAAGAGAGTCAACCAAGATCACTTACAAAATGGGGCAGTAGAGGTAACAGGAGACCCCATCATTAAAGAGGACTCATAATTTAATATTTTTTCAATTGTATACACATTTTACAATTAAATTCAGATAGTGAAAAGATAATTATTTGTAATAAGGAAAATATAGTTTAAAATCTCACCAGAAACAGTAAAAAGACAAATGACTGAATGAAAAAAAAATACCTGCAATTTATACCAAAGACAAAGAGTCAATGATGTTAATATATAAAGCACTTCTAAAATTATACTGGAGAAGAGGAAAAACCTGATGGAAAATGAGATTCATATCATTCTCCATCATAGAAAGATGTCTAGTATCACACATAAGAATGGAAATGAAATTATATAGGATACCACTTCTCACCTGTGAGACTGTCAAAAATTCAAAATTTCACAATATTCTCTAATAGTAAGATTCTGTGGAAATAGACATGCTCATACCTTTCTTATGAAGATTTGACAATAATTCGCAGCATTATTCTTTGACTCCGGTATCCCTATTCTATAAATTGTCAAGGTATTCAGGCAAAACTATGAAAAGATGTTATGCAAGATTACTCATGGCACTGCTGTTTTTGAAAACAAAACAATAACAAGAGCTAGACACAACCTGGGTGTCCTTCAGTATTGTAGTGGTGAATGAGCTCTGTTGTATCCCCATGATGGAGTACTATTCAGCTGTTAAAAAGGAATAAATAGTATCTTTATATGCCACTATGAAGTAATCTCCAGTATATTGTTAAGAAATGATAAAGCAGATGGAGCAAAGTGGCCATAACATTCTACAATGTGTCTAAACCAATAAGGGAGGGATGTGGGTGGGGGATGGGCTAGATGGGTGAAGGGGATTAAGAAGTACACTAGTTATGATGAGCCCTGGGTGTTCTATGTAAGTGATGAATCACTAAGTTCTACTCCTGAAACCAATATTATACTACATGTTAACTAACTAGAATTTAAATGAAAATTTGGAAAAAAAATACTGCAGGTAGAAAAAAAATAAGGGAACACATATAGAAAATCTATTTGCTTATATTACATGAATTTTTTAAATAATGGAAGAACAGAGAAAGAGCAGAGGAAACAAAACAAAAACAATAAAGGGACTTACAATTCCTGCTGAGGAGTCTTAGGGACTAGATTTACACTTCTGCCTGAAGCAACTAAAAAAGCAGACAAAATAAATGAAACTGTGGCTTTTAGACATTGGCTATCAGGTCAGAACACTGGTGCCTTAGAATAGGGAAACAAATGAGGTGATCCATAGAATTGCCTCAGTTTATTTCTTGAAGAGAGTTTCTGGGGGGTGCAGCTCTGGGAGAGAGAACCAGGTAGAGCCTGGTAATCCTCCTGACTTGAGGAGACAGAGCTGGCATGAAGGAGACCAAATCAACTGCAATTCACAGCATAGGGTATCAGAGAGGAAAGAGTTGCACAGAGAACCCCAGAGGTGTGCAGAAGATCCACCTGCATCTTCAGCTGAGTACTTATGAGTGCATGTGCATGAAGAAACTACCCAAGGTCAGAAAAAAATCGACCCTGCCCCACCCTACCCATAAAAAACAAAAGAGAACAATCCTTGGAGCTGACAAAAGGCCAGAAACAGCTCATGTTCCCATGAGCCAGAGTGAAAAACCTTGTAATTCATGGGTCATTGGTTAAAAGACTTAGAAGAGTATTGCCTCAGGAGTGAGGCAGATTTTTCCCTAGAGTAAGGGCTGCTCTAATCCCACCATCAGTTTATAAGCAAGTCTTGAAAGGATCAGACTGTTAAATCAACTTAATTGCATTCTAGAACAATCAAGTCCTCGATTCCATCAAAATAAAAATTACTTTTCAAAAGATACTGTTTAGGCAGTAACCTTTTTGATATTGGCTGTAGCAACTTTTTTCTAGATTTGTCTCCTGAGGCAAAGGAAATAAAAGCAAAAATGAACTATTGAGAGTACATTAAAATAAAAAGCTTATGCACAGTGAAGGAAATGATCAACAAAACTTTTTAAAAGCAACCAACTGAATGGGAGACGATAGTTGCAAATGATGTGTTTGATAAAGAATTAGTATCTAAAATATATGAACAACTTATAAAACTCAACACCCAAAAAGCAAATAACCCAATTAAAAAATGGGCAGAGGACATGAACAGACATTTCTCCAAAGATGACATATAGATGCTCATCATTATTTACCATCAGGGAAATGCAAATCGAAATTATAGTGAGATAGCACCTCACACCTTTCAGCATGGCTACAATCAACAACAGAAGAAACAACAGGTGTTGGTAAGGAAGTGGAAAAAGGGGAAGCCTCCCACGCTATTGGTGGGAATGCAGACACTGGGCGGGGTGCTTCTACTGTGGAAAACAGTATGGAGTTTCCTCAAAAAGCTTAAGTAGAACTACCATATGATCCAGTAATTGCACTGCTGGATCTTCCCTACCCTCCCCAAATACCAAGACATGAATTCGAAGGGATACGTACATCCTTGTGTTTATAGCAGCGTGACTGACGGTAGCTCTTGGATGGAAGCCCAAGTCTCCAAATGTCCACCTACAGATGGATGAATAAAGAAAATGGGGTTTCTCTTGCCAATGGAAAAGTATTCAGCTGTAGAGGAAAATGAAATCTTGCCATTGGCAATGATATGGATAGAGCTAGAGAGTATAATTCTAAGCGAGTCAGTCAGTCAGAGAAAGACAAATACCATATTATTTCACTCATATGTGGCGTTTAAGAAGCAAAACACATGAGCAAAGGGGAAAAAATATATATAGAGAGAAACCAATCAAGAATCAGACTCCTCACAAATCCAACGGGAGATCGAAGAGAAGAACAACAACAACTCTAGAAACAGAAAATCAACCACTTTCTGAAAGGTAGGACTGGCGGAGAAGTGAATCCAAAGCGACGGGAAGATAGACCGCGGGGGGAGGGGCCGGCTCCCGGCAAG
>NW_019154110.1:26085236-26114713 GCF_002288905.1 Enhydra lutris kenyoni
AATCTCACAAAACAAACGAGGGTTGATGGGGGGAGGGGGGTTGGGAGGGCGGGGTGGGATTATGGACATTGGGGAGGGTATGTTCTATGGTGAGTGCTGTGAAGTGTGTAAACCTGGCGATTCACAGACCTGTACCCCTGGGGATAAAAATATATGTTTATAAAATATAAAATTAAAAAAAATTAAAATTAAAAAAAAAAAAAAAGAATCAGACTCCTATTTGGAGAAGGGGGAACCCTCCTACACTGTTGATGGGAATGCAAGCTGGTGCAGCCACTCTGGAAAACAGCATGGAGGTTCCTCAAAAAGTTGAAAATAGAGCTACCCTATGACCCAACAATTGCACTACTGGGTATTCACCGTAAAGATACAAATATAGTGATCTGAAGGGGCACGTGCACCCGAATGTTTATAGCAGCAATGTCCACAATAGGTAAACTATGGAAAGAACCTAGATGTCTATCAACAGATGAATGGATAAGAAGAGGTGGTATATATATACAATGGAATACTATGCAGCCATTAAAAGAAATGAAATCTTGCCATTTGCAATGACGTGGATGGAACTAGAGGGTATTATGCTTAGCGAAATAAGTCAATCAGAGAAAGACAACTATTATATGATCTCCCTGATATGAGGAAGTGGAGATGCAACGTGAGGGGTTTGGGGGGTAGGAAAAGGATAAATGAAAGAAGATGGGATCGGGAGGGAAACAAACCATAAGAGACTCTTAATCTCACAAAACAAACTGAGGGTGATGGCAGGGGGAGGGGTGTATGGAGAGGGTGGTGGGGTTATGAACATTGGGGAGGGTATGTGCTATGGTGAGTGCTGTGAAGTGTGTAAACCTGGCGATTCACAACCTGTACCCCTGGTCTAAAAATATATGTGTATAAAAAAATAAAAAAAATTAAAAATAAAAACGAATCAGGCTCCTAACTATAGAAAACAAACTGATGGTTACCAGAGGGTGGGTGATGGGTGAAATAGGTGAAGGGGATTAAGGAATCCCCTTACAAGTGAATACTTGTTGTGGTGACTGCAGGGTGATGTATAGAATTGTTGGATCACTGTTTTACATCAGAAATTAATATAACACTATTTTAGCCACCTGAAATTAAAATAGAAATTTTTAAAAAGATACTGTTTAGGAAATTAAAAGGCAAGCCACACCGTGGAGAAAATACTTAACAGAACATACATCTCACAAGGATTTGTATATAGAACATATAAAGAATTCTTACCACTCAATAAGAAGAAGAGAAGCAACACAACAAAAATGGGCAACAGATTTGAATAGACCTTCATCAAAGCAAATACACAGGTGGAAAGTCAACCCATGAAAAGATGTTTAACATCATTAATCATTAGGAACATTCACATTAAAATCACAATGAGATAACACCATATGCACTCTAGAATAGTTGACATTAACAAGACTGACCTTATGAAGTGTTGGTGATAATATGAAACCATTGGAACTTTCATACAAGGAAAGAACATAAAATGGCACAATCCCCTTGTAAAACAGTTTGACAGTTTTTTAAAGAGTTAAAGATACACCTACGATATGACCTAGCCATTCCACCCCAAAGTTTTTACCTGAGAGAAATCATATGAACAAAGGTAGGGGGTAGAGGGAACCCAAAAAAGATACTCTTAACCATAGAGAACACATAGTTACCAGAGAGGAGGTGGGAAGGTGGATGGGTGAAATAAGTGAAGGAGATTAAGAGTACACTTACCTTGATGAGCACTGAGTAATACATGGAATTGCTGGATCACTATATTGTACACCTGAAACTAATATAACAGTGCATGTTAACTATACTGGAATTAAAATTTAAAAAATAAAGTTAAAATGATATATCCAAGACTTATTTACAAATGTTCATGGGGACTATTTGTACTATAAAAAATCTGGGAACCACTCAAGTGTCTACCAGCAGGTGAACAGATAAACGTCATGTGTCCATACTGTGGAAGTCTTCTCAGTCATAAAAAGAAATGCACTAGTGCTCACTTGGGCCCCACATATACTAAAGTTGGAACAATACAGAGAGGATTAGCATGGCCCCTGTGCAAAGATGACACACAAATTCATGAAGTGTTCCATATTTTTGAGAGAGCATGGCACACACGTGCATGGGAGAGACAGAGGAATGGGTTAAAATAAAACATGAACTTGGAAAATATAGAAAAATAAGCTAAAAAAAGAAATGAACTAGTGATACACATGACAACATGAATTTCAATATAATTATGCTGAGTGAAAAGGCAAGGTAGGGTACACAATAGTAGGATTCCATTAAATTCTAGAAAATGGAAACATTTATAGTGACAGTGGATTGGTAGTTGACTGGGGGTAGGGGATGGGAAGGAATTATAAAGGGGGTGATAGATGTTCATTATCTTGACGTGGTGTTGATTTCAACTGTATATATCAAAACATCAAATTATATGCTTAAAGTAAGTGCAATTTTTGTATGTCAGTTGTACCTTAATAAAACTGAGAAGAAAACAAAAAATAATGGAAGTATCAGAGTGGAGAAATAGAGGATAAAAGCTAAATTCTTGGGATATACCTTGTTCTATAGGTTTGACTTTGGACTCATGTCAATATTTTATATGGTTATAAAACAAAATTAAAGTTTTTGAAATCTCAAAATCATTAAAACAACAACAATAATAAAAGAATGTAACTGTATATCCAGGCATAAAAAGCAACTATTTGAAGATCAAAAATAAATAAAACAACTGAAAAACAGTCTTGTTTTCAATATCCATATTGTTGTTAGTATTGGTAATGTATTCTGAGACTGTTGGACAAACATATAGAATATATAAAACATAGAATATAGAATATATATAGGACATATAGAACATATAGAATATAGAATAAAGAAAACGAGTAAATACAATGGTGTCATTGAGACATTTTTGGCAGAGGAGAAATGAGAGTTATAAGTAAGATATATGAGGTTTAGTAAAAGCCCCGTAGTTCTCAGTAGAAACTCATGACAAGGTTTACCATTTAAATACATATTTTCTAGTTGTGAATGTTGGAAAAGCTAAAACAAAGTGATTTACTAGTAATGAACACCTGCATATTTCAATTTATGGTCTCAAATACTCTTTCCTCCTGAAAGGAACTGGGGGTCCTCAGAGAAATTGTTGATTAGAAGTCTGGGGAAGGAAGTGTACAAACAAGTCTGTAATATCCTGTTATATGAAAAAGAGGAATTTTCAAAGATTACTAGGTCTTGGAGGCCAACTTGAAGTTGCTTATTTGAGGATCAATAGAGGGATATGAACTGGAATGGACTGATTCACCATCAAGTATATTGAAATCTATGAGTTCATATTAATGCAAAATTAAGAAAACAAATTCTTACATCACTCTTGGAGTATGCAAACTGGTAAATAAAAGGGAAGAATCAAACATTTATTTTGCCTTTCCTATACATGTGGATTACTAAATGTCGATGTGGGGAAGTTTCTCTGTATGGAATTATCCCAGCCCTGCCAATAAATGGCAGGCAGAGCAACAGTAGAATTGCAATATCATGATTTTGCTATGCCTAAATGAAATATGGTCCTAGGTGATGATCACTAACAGCTGGTAACATAAAAAAAAAAGAGAGACAACTGGACAATATGAGCCTCCTGATGGAAAACCATACCACAATCTATGAAGCAGACTTTAGATCTTGTGGGATATAGTCTCCCATGAACACGTTCAGCCATTCTCTGGGTTAGTTGTATAGCTTAGCCATAGTTATTGGTCTGTGACAAAGTGAGGTGTGAGAAGGTAGTGAAAGGAGCTTGTATTGTCTGTTTTTTAACACTGAAGCTTCTGTATCGTCTTCAAGAATGGAGGTGGCGCTAAATGTCAACAAGGAAATCTGATCACTTTTGTAAGCTCAGAGGGTTCAGGGAAATTTGGGAACTTAAGATCTTCAAGTGCTTCAATCCAGATGTCTCCATCTCATATCTCAGGGTCTCCTTCTCTCCCAACTAGGGCCCTGACCTTGGCATGGCAGAACTACCCAGGCTGAATGAACAACCACTTCTGGAGGTCTGCTCCTCCTCTGATGAAGTCCTAGCCTTGGTCCTCAGCTTTATTTAACCTTTAAGAGAGTCCATTTATATGCTGCCAGTGAAACCTCTGACTTTTACATCTGTCCTTTAATGTCTGATTTATCAACCTCAGCCTTTCATTATGCTTTCCCCAAATCATCAATTCCTCCCAGCTACATTCAATTTCATTTTCCTTATAATTACGATTAACTGCTTTCACAGATATGTAGTATGGAAAAGATGTCCCAGGGAGCATTAATTTCTTACAGGTTTTCCAAAAAAATTCTCTCCAATTTTTATCCATGAATTCCCAAGAATATCTGTTTTATCTAAGAACTTAAGAGACTGCCAGTGAAACTGAAGCTGTGACTAAATTGGGCTCTCCCTCTATTGAAAAATTGACAAAGCCATGTTGTCTGTCCTACATGTATAGGTAAAATATAGTTGTCCAGACTGCATTAAAAACTTTTTTTAAAATTTATTTTTTATTATTTTATTTTATTTTTTAATCCAAATTCAATTAACATGTATTTTTGGTTTCAGAGGTAGAAGTCAGTGACTCATCAGTCTTATATAATACCCAGTGACTGCATTGAAAATCTTAAAGAAGAGTACTAACACACAGAATTTTTGTACAGGAAAGTGTTGGTTTATTTTGGCATAGAGTTATAACATAAGAAAATTTGGGGATTAAGAATTATAAAAGAATCCACTGGACAATTAAGAGAGACTATAAAAATCTGTAATGTAGAAATACTGCAATCAAACTTTAGCCCCTTGAGCTTGATGAGTTGGTGCCTCAAAATTAAGGAGAATTTGGGAGAATTGGTCAATACAACAATTGGTATGTTGTAAGAAAATTCACACTTGGATGAAAGGGAGAGGTCCACAAGTAGAATTTGGACTGAGGCCAGAATATGCTCATAGTGTCAGTGGGACACTGATGGGCTCATTAGAATAATGAGACCAAACTCAGTTGAGCAACATTAACCCCATTTCATGTGTCCTAAAGGTCAGCACAAAAAGGGTTCTCACAAAAAGAGTCTATATCTGGGGGGCAGAGGTAAGCAGAGATGGTAGTCAGAGGGCAGGGAGCTCAACAGCAAGAGGAGGCACAGCACATGGGGCGGGGGCAGGTGGAGATGACACAGGTGGGGCGATAGCAGGTGGTGTGGCCGGAGACCTGGCCACAGACTGGGCGCAGGCAGCAGGAGGGGCAGCAGCAGGAGGGGCGGCAGCAGCTGGAGCCACAGCAGCTGGAGCCACAGGAGGAGGGGAGGCAGCAGCTAGTGCCACAGCAGCTGGAGCCACCGCAGTTGGATCCACAGCAGGAGGGGCGGCAGCAGCTGGAAATGCAGCAGCTAGGCCTACAGCAGCTGGAGCCACAGGAGGAGGGGAGGCAGCAGCTAGTGCCACAGCAGCTGGAGCCACCGCAGTTGGATCCACAGCAGGAGGGGCGGCAGCAGCTGGAAATGCAGCAGCTAGGCCTGCAGCAGCTGGAGTGACAGCAGCTGGAACCACAGCAGGAGGGCTGGCAGCAGCTGGACACATAGCAGGTGGGGCGGCAGCAGGTGGTCTGGCAGCAGGTGGGGCGGCAGCAGCTAGAGATGCAGCAGCTAGGCCTGCAGCAGCTGGAGCCACAGCAGCTGGAACCACAGCAGGAGGGCTGGCAGCAGCTGGACACACAGCAGCTGGGGCGGCAGCAGGTGGTCTGGCAGCAGCTGGGGTGGCAGCAGGTCTCCTGGCCTGAGCTCTTTGAGCAGACGGAGCCACAACAGGAGTTGACCATGGTGTCAGTGGGAGGAGTGGGGTTCCACAAGTGGGTATAAGTGGGTTTCCACAAGAGTGGTTTCTTGAGTTTGAAAGTCTCCTCACCTCTGTCCCCTTTTATACTCTGCTGAGTAGCTGATGTTATCACAAAGAGCATTCTTGTTTTTCCTACCAGGAAGCAATTAGTGTTATAAGTTAATAATTATTATTTATTAGGTCAAATATGCCGATATCTGAGAAAAGCATCATTTCCCTTTTTCTGCAGCATTGTGATTCACTGAACGACATTTGCATATTTTTCTGTATATTGTATCTTATATGTTGGAACTGTCATATAATATTCTATTATTGACTTTTTCCATGTGTCCCATTTTTGTGTATGACTCCAGTGGTCATATTTTAATTTAATTCAAGTATAGTTAACATACAGTGTTACATTAGTTTCTGGTGTATGATATAGTGATTCAGCAATTCCATACATCACCCAGTGCTCATTATAAGTGCACTCCTTAATTCCTATCACCTGTTTCACCTAGTGATGAGTCTCCTCCTATTTCCTTATCAGCACCCCACCTGACAGTAGCACTTTTCCACTTTGCCCCCCCCAAAAAAAGAGAGAGACTGTCGTTGTGATAATAATCCTCAAAATATGATCAAGGATTTAATTCGTCTTTTTCCATGATCATATTTTGAGGATGGCTTTTACAGTGCCAAGTCTCTCTCTCTCACTCTCTCTCTCTTTTGGTCAAAGTGGAAAAATGCATTCTAGTGTCAGGTGGAGTACTAATAAGGAAATAGGAGGAAAGACTCATCACTGGGGTTACTTGTCTACAAATAATGGGAGGACTGGACTGTATTTCCTGGTTGATTGGAGAGTCAGGGCATCACAGTGTCTAAACTCATTGTAATGACTCCTCCTCAAGATATAGCTTTGACTCATTCCTTTTTGATGAAAGAACAATTTTCAGAAATGAACTTTTTCCTTCAGGAATCTTCACATATAGTATGGTAAAGGTGAGCATGTTTGATCTTTCTTTTGATTGTCCAACGTATGTAATAGATTCTGCATTATAAAAGTTTTATTTAAAGCATCTTTTTCTTGTGTTCTTTCCATAATTCAAATTCAAGTCATTCTGCTTAAAGAAGATAAAAACAGATAAGCCTTGCTGTTTGTATGGGCACTTAACTATGATACATTGAAAGACAAAATTTGGGCAAATATTCCAAGCACTGAAGAATTAGTGTCAAAAACAAGCATTATGTATTTAAGGCTTATTTACCTACAGTGAGAAATGAGATATTACAGATACTGTTTATGAGTGCTTGCCATGTGCCAGATAGTCTTCTGAATGCTTTGTAATTACTTTTTTGATTTTTCTTTTTAAAGAATCCATGAAGTACTCATTATTCTCTAAGAGTTCACATAGAGATGTGTTAGGTTGCTGAGTCTTATGAAGTGTATACCTTTGATTTTGCTATTAAATCTTCTTAGAAAGTTCATTCTCCCACTCAAATCAGCAATTCCAGGGCGCCTGGGTGGCTCAGCGCGTTAAAGCCTCTGCCTTCAGCTCAGGTCATGGTCCCAGGGTCCTGGGATCGAGCCCCACATCAGACTCTGCTCAGCAGGGAGCCTGCTTCCCTTCCTCTCTCTGCCTGCCTCTCTGCCTACTTGTGATCTTTATCTGTCAAATAAATAAATAAAATCTTTTAAAAAAATCAACAATTCCTTATTCTCTCTTTAAGTTCCAGCCCAGAGTGCTTCATCCTCCATTATGTTTTCTTAGACATTTCTTCTTCTTTTCTAAACCTCATCTGTTCCTCCTTTATGTTTGATATCCCATTGTGGAGCACTCAGATTCTGCACATCTACTGTAACCTGAATGTGATTGTCTGTCTCCAGCTGGATGGAGACACCTGAGGTGAATGCTTGAAACTTTTTTCATCATGCATGGAACAGAGCACATCATCAGTGGCTTTTTTAAAAAAATAGTTTTTAATTTCTTGAGGAATCTCCACACTGCTCTCCAAAGAGGCTACACCAACTTGCATTCCCACCAACAGTGCAAGAGGGTTCCCCTTTCTCCACATCCCCTCCAACACACGTTGCTTCCGGTCCTGCTAATTTTGGCCATTCCAACTGGTGTAAGGTGATATCTCAATGTGGTTTCAATTTGAATCTCCCTGATGGCTAGTGATGATGAACATTTTTTTCATGTGTCTGATAGCCATTTGTATGTCTTCATTGGAGAAGTGTCTGTTCATATCCTCTGCCCATTTTTTGATATGATTATCTGTTCTGTATGTGTTGAGTCCGAGGAGTTCTTTATAGATCCTGGACATCAATCTTTTGTCTGTACTGTCATTTGCAAACATCTCCCATTCCGTGGGTTGCCTCCTTGTTTTCTTGACTGTTTCCCTTGCTGTGCAGAAGCCCTTGATTTTGATGAAGTCCCAAAAGTTTATTTTGGCTTTTGTTTCCTTTGCCTTTGGAGACATATCTTGAAAGAAGTCTCTGTGGCTGACATCGAAGAGATTACTGCCTATGTTCACCTCTAGGACTCTGATGGATTCCTGTCTCACGTTGAGGTCTTTTATCCATTTTGAGTTTATCTTTGTGTACGGTGTAAGAGAATGGTCGAGTTTCACCCCCCTACATACAGCTGCCCAGTTTTCCCAGCACCATTCATCAAAGAGAATGTCTTTCTTCCACTGTATATTCTTTCCTGTTCTGTCAAAGATTAACTGACCATAGAGTTGAGGGTCCACATCTGGGCTCTCCACTCTGTTCCACTAAACCCTCTTGCACTGTTGGTGGGAATGCAAGTTGGTGCAGCCTCTTTGGAGAGCAGTGTGGAGATTCCTCAAGAAATTAAAAATAGAACTTCCCTGTGACCCTGCAGTTGCACTGCTGGGTATTTACCCCAAAGATACAAATGTGGTGGAAGGAAGGGCCATCTGTACCCCAATGTTTATAGCAGCCATGGCCACAGTTGCCAAACTGTGGAAGGAGCCAAGATGCCCTTCAACGGACGAATGGATAAGGAAGATGTGGTCCGTATACACTATGGAGTGTTGTGCCTCCATCAGAAAGGATGAATGCCCAACTTTATAGCAACATGGACGGGACTGGAAGAGATTATGCTGAGTGAAATAAGTCGGGCAGAGAGAGTCAATTATCATATGGTTGCACTTATTTGTGGAGCATAACGAATGGCATGGAGGACATGGGGAGTTAGGAGAGGGGAGTTGGGGGAGATTGGAAGGGGAGGTGAACAGTGGGAGACTGTGGACTCTGAAAAACAATCTGAAGGGTTTGAAGGGGTGGGGGGGTGGGAGGTTGGGGGAGCCAGGTGGTGGGTATTGGGGAGGGCACGGATTGCATGGAGCGCTGGGTGTGGTGCAAGGACAGTGGATGCTGTTATGCTGAAAATAAATTTAAAAAAATGATTAAAACCCCCCCCCCAAAAAAAATAAAAAATCAAGCATATGGCATACAAGGTATTAGTAAATACAAATGCATACTTCTTTAAAAAAATAGTTTTTAGGAATCCCTTTTTAAAATTTAAATGTTGTTTTGCAATTATGGAAAGTATTTGTAGTTCCAAAATAAATTCACAAATTGAGGCATGTTTAAGGAAGTGTTGTTATTTCTATTCCTTCCTTCCCCCACAGAAAATCATTTTTATAATGTAAAGCTTTCCCTCCCATGGCTATTTTTAAAAAATTTTTTTAAACATTTTTTTAAATTTATTTTCAGCATAACAGTATTCATTGTTTTTGTACCACACCCAGCGCTCCATGCAATCCGTGCCCTCTCTAATACCCACCACCAGGTTCCCCCAACCTCCCACCCCCCCACCTCTTCAAACCCTTCAGATTGTTTTTCAGAGTCCATAGTCTCTCATTGTTCACCTCCCCTTCCAATTTCCCCCAACTCCCTTCTCCTAACTCCCCATGTCCTCCATGCTATTTGTTATGCTCCACAAATAAGTGCAACCATATGATAATTGACTCTCTCTGCCCGACTTATTTCACTCAGCATAATCTCTTCCAGTCCCGTCCATGTTGCTACAAAAGTTGGGCATTCATCCTTTCTGATGGAGGCACAACACTCCATAGTGTATACGGACCACATCTTCCTTATCCATTCGTCTGTTGAAGGGCATCTTGGTTCTTTCCACAGTTTGGCGACCGTGGCCATTGCTGCTATAAACATTGGGGTACAGATGGCCCTTCTTTTCACTACATCTGTATCTTTGGGGTAAATACCCAGTAGTGCAATTGCAGGATCATAGGGAAGTTCTATTTTTACTTTCTTGAGGAATCTCCACATTCTTCTCCAAAGAGGGGGCACCAACTTGCATTCCCACCAACAGTGTAAGAGGGCTCCTCTTTCTCCACATCCTCTCCAACACTTGTTGTTTCCTGTCCCAATAATGTTGGCCATTTTAACTGGGGTAAGGTTGTATCTCAATGTGGGTTTGATTTGAATCTCCCTGATGGCTGATGATGATGAACATTTTTTCATGTGTCTGCTAGCCATTTGATTGTCTTCTTTGGAGAAGTGTCTGTTCATGTCTTCTGCCTATTTTTTGACATGATTATCTGTTTTTTGGGTGTTGAGATTGAGGAGTTCTTTATAGATCTTGGATATCAGCCCTTTGTCTATATTGTCATTTGCAAAGATCTTCTCCCATTCTGTGGATTGCCTCTTTGTTTTGTTGACTGTTTCCTTTGCTGTGCAGAAGCTTTTGATCTTAATGAAGTCCCAAAAGTTCATTTTCCCTTTTGTTTCCTTTGCCTTTGGGGATGTGTCTTGAAAGAAGTTTCTGTGGCTGATGTCGAAGAAGTTACTGCCTATATTCTCCTCTAGGATTTTGATAGATTCCTGCCTCAGGTTGAGATCTTTCTTCCACTTTGAGTTTATCTTTGTGTATGGTGTGAGAGAATGGTCGAGTTTCATTCTTCTATATGTAGTCCAATTTTCCCAGCACCATTTATTGAAGGGACTTTTTTTTTTTTTTGAAATTGTACTGTATCTATGTGGTCAGTCTGTATCCATCACATTAATACTGCCTCTTGCCTGTTCATTATTCATTCTTAGTTCTGCAGATAATAAGTATGCATTTCTCATATATATTCAGCCCATAATATATTTATATATCTCCCTCTGCTAGTCTTCATGAAGATTATCCCTCCCATACCTTCACTGATCTTGTTGGTTTAAAGCTCATTCACTAATAAATCCCTTAGAATATGCCCACAGAAAGATTATCCCCTGAGATCTCTCATGTTCACAGTAGTTTATTTGTAGCATGGAACTTGGTTTGCCTGGATATAAAATGCTGGATCATGTTTTCTTTCCTTGTATGTCTTAAGAATGTTACTTGATTTATCTTCTGATGTGAAGTGTTGCCATCAAAATGCATGAATGCGATCTTGTTTCCTTTTCCTTTTAACTGACATGGATATTTTGCCTAGATATTCAAATGTTTTTTTTCTTTGAAATCCAATAGTTTTGGATCATCATAATATAATACAATGTAATAAAATATATCATATATTATAAATTTATTATGTCTCAGTTTTTACCACCGTGGCCTGATTTTTCCAGGTACATACAACTGTTCCTTTATTTGAATTATAATTCTTAGTATGTTTTATTGCTTTGTTTCTCCCTTTGGGATATCTATCACATATATTCTCTACTATTTTTTTTTTTTTTTGCAGTATGGGAACCCAGCCTTCTGTTAGTTCTCACCCCAAGTGAGTAACTGATGAATTAGCTCCATTATTTTCTTCATCAGTGAATGTATCTCTCCCTCCCTCTCCTAACTTGGCAACCTTACTGTGGCTCTATGGTTGAAGGGTGGGGTACATCATTAGTAAAACTGTCCTTTGGGAACTGTGTCCTCATATGTATCACAGATACTTTCATCTGAAGAGGGGCTTCAAAGCTCAGTCTTATTCATACAAGTAAAAGCACAGAGAAAAAATATTGTGTAGAAACCTGAGTGGACAAATGTATAGAAAAAACTTTACTATTTACTAAAAAAGTAAATAACTCTACTAGAATATCTGCTCTATTACTGTAGAGAGCATTCTGTTTGTTGGTCTCTGCCTTTACTCCAGTACTTTTAACTGTGCCTCCCAAGTAATAAATGCTCAATAAATACTATTTGGATGAATGAATGAAGAAATTGGCTTTTGGGAGGGTCAATGAAAGCAGACGCACTTTCCAGTGAAAACACTGGGTCCCCATTTTCCCATGGAAGCAATTGACAGGAACTCAGGAATACCCTCTTATGTGGTCATGCAGTCTACACATTGCCCCAGTTTCCACCAAACACTTCATCTTATTAAGGGCATGCTTTACTCATCCAGGCAAACTGCCTGTCCCTTGAATTCATAAGGATCTGAAACTTCTCTATCAAAAGGAAAAAAAATGAGACTGACTAAAGCCCTATCATAAATAGAGTCAGAATCAGTGAAAATTTGATTTGCTGCGTGGATGACACCAGTGTCATTGAGTACAAGTCCAAATACGAATTTGTAGACTCTGCTGAGCAATAGATTGCATAGCTATGGTGGCTGGTGTGATGCATGAAACATGTATTGTGTTATTTTTGCTTTTATCTACCTACAGTCTTCCAAACTTCTAGTTTTCACTTTTTTGTTTATTTTCCTAGGACAGGTTCATAGTGTTAGGTGATTTGTCCATGAAATAAGGAGGCACATAGGAAAGATTCAGGCAGTGACTAATGGAAACTATTTATTGAGAAGTGACAAGACCATGTGTGTTTGCTGCAGGTGTAAGTCAAATACAGTTGCCTACGAGCTGAAGACAAAATCTTAAGGGAGCAGTAATCACACTGAATTGTTAATGCAGGGAATTGTAACTTTATTTTGGTACAAAAATATATCAGGTTACAGTAAAGGCCTAGAAAAGGGAAGTTAGGAGAATGATTTCACCAATTGTCAAAGGGTAAAATTTGTTACTGTATAAGCAACTGTGTAAGCAAGCTCCATGCCACATCCATCTTCTTCAACAGTGTGATTGGTTCCTCCATGGAATCAAGGCCCAATTCAGTTGAGCAGCATCATTTCCACTCCATGTGTTTAAAAAGCACAAAAGGAGGGTCTACAAATGTGGGACAGAGATAAACAAAGTTGGTGGTCATAGGGAAGGGTCTCAGCAGCAAGAGGAGGCACAGCACATGGGGCGGGGGCAGGTGGAGATGACACAGGTGGGGCGATAGCAAGTGGTGTGGCAGGAGACCTGGCCACAGACTGGGCGCAGGCAGCAGGAGGGGCAGCAGCAGGAGGGGCGGCAGCAGCTGGAGCCACAGCAGCTGGACACACAGCAGGAGGGGCGGCAGCAGCTAGAAATGCAGCAGGTGGGGCGGCAGCAGCTAGTGCCACAACAGCTGGAGCCACCGCAGCTGGATCCACAGCAGGAGGGGCGGCAGCAGCTGGAAATGCAGCAGCTAGGCCTGCAGCAGCTGGAGCCACAGCAGCTGGAACCACAGCAGGAGGGCTGGCAGCAGCTGGACACACAGCAGGTGGGGCGGCAGCAGGTGGTCCTGCAGCAGGTGGTCTGGCAGCAGCTGGGGCAGCAACAGGTCTCCTTGCCACAGCCCTGGTCAGAGCAGACGGAGCCACAACAGGAGTTGACCATGATGTCAGAAGGTGGAGGTTCTGGTATTAGGAAGAGAGTGAGCTTAGTGAATTTGAAAATCCCTGTGCTGCTTGTCCTCTTTTATACTCTGCTGAAGCTGCTGTGTTTTTATCCTGGACCATTTCCTAGTTTTCTTTTCCTGAAGAAGTATTAGTCATTAAATTAAATCACTGTGTTTTTCTGGTTAAATATTTTCAGATGAGGAAAAATAATATATCCTTTTCTGGGTATGTTAAGGTTTCCAATCTGGTTATTCTCAAAATTGTCTTTTCTATTTTCTTTTTTTAAATTATTTTTATTTTTTTTTTTATTTTCAACATAACAGTATTCCTTGTTTTTGCACCACACCCAGTGCTCCATGCAATCCGTGCCCTCTCTAATACCCACCACCTGGTTCCCCCAACCTCCCACCTCCCTCCGCTCCAAACCCCTCAGATTGTTTTTCAGAGTCCATAGTCTCTCATGGTTCACCTCCCCTTCCAATTTCCCCCAACTCCCTTCTCTCTAACTCCCCTTGTCCTCCATGTTATTTGTTATGTTCCACAAGTAAGTGAAACCATACGATAATTGACTCTCTCTGCCCGACTTATTTCACTCAGCATAATCTCTTCCAGTCCTGTCCATGTTGCTACAAAAGTTGGGTATTCATCCTGATGGAGGCATAATACTCCATAGTGTATATGGACGACATCTTCCTTATCCATTCATCTGTTGAAGGGCATCTTGGTTCTTTCCACAGTTTGGCGACCGTGGCCATTGCTGCTATAAACGTTGGGGTACAGATGGCCCTTCTTTTCACTACATCTGTATCTTTGGGATAAATACCCAGTAGTGCAATTGCAGGGTCATAGGGAAGCTCTATTTTTACTTTCTTGAGGAATCTCCACACTGTTCTCCAAAGAGGGGGCACCAACTTGCATTCTCACCAACCATGTAAGAGGGTTCCCCTTTCTCCACATCCTCTCCAACACATGTTGTTTCCTGTCTTGCTAATTTTGGCCATTCTAACTGGTATAAGGTGATATCTCAATGTGGTTTTAATTTGAATCTCCCTGATGGCTAGTGATGATGAACATTTTTTCATGTGTCTGATAGCCATTTGTATGTCTTCATTGGAGAAGTGTCTGTTCATATCTTCTGCCCATTTTTTGATATGATTATCTGTTTTGTGTGTGTTGAGTTTTAGGAGTTCTTTATAGATACTGGATATCAATCTTTTGTCTGTACTGTCATTTGCAAATATCTTCTCCCATTCTGTGGGTTGCCTCTTTGTTTTCTTGACTGTTTCCTTTGCTGTGCAGAAGCTTTTGATTTTGATGAAGTCCCAAAAGTTATTTTCGCTTTTGTTTCCTTTGCCTTTGGAGACATATCTTGAAAGAAGTTGCTGTGGCTGATATTGAAGAGGTTACTGCCTATGTTCTCCTCTAGGATTCTGATGGATTCCTGTCTCACATTGAGGTCTTTTATCCATTTTGAGTTTATCTTTGTGTACGGTGTAAGAGAATGGTCGAGTTTCATTCTTCTACATATAGCTGTCCAGTTTTCCCAGCACAATGTATTGAAGAGACTGTCTTTTTTCCACTGTATATTTTTTCCTGTTTTGTCAAAGATTATTTGACCATAGAGTTGAGGGTCCATATCTGCTTTGAAACTGGAGCTCAATCACAAGGAAAAGTTCAGAAGGAACTCAGACACCTGGAAGCTAAAGACCACCTTGCTTAAGAATGCTTGGATCAACCAGGAGATCAAAGAAGAACTGAAACAATTCATGGAAACCAATGAGAATGAAGACACTTCGGTCCAAAACCTATGGAATACAGCAAAGGCGGTCCTAAGGGGGAAATACATAGCCATCCAAGCCTCCCTCAAAAAAATTGAAAAATCCAGAACACACCAGCTGTCTCTACACCTTAAAGAACTGTAGAATCAACAACAAATCAACTCCACACATAAGAAGGGAAATAATCAAGATTAAAGCTGAGATCAATGAGGTAGAAACCAGAGATACAGTAGAACGTATCAATGAAACTAGAAGCTGGTTTTTTGAAAGAATCAATAAGATCGATAAAATGTCTATACTGCCTAGAGCAATCTATACTTTTAATGCCATTCTGATCAAAATTCCACTGGTATTTTTCAAAGAGCTGGAGCAAATAATCCAGAAATTTGTATGGAACCAGAAGAGACCCCGAATCACTAAGGAAATGTTGAAAAACAAAAATAAAACTGGGGGCATCATGTTACCTGATTTCAAGCTTTACTACAAAGCTGTAATCACCAAGACAGCATGGTACTGGCATAAAAACAGACACATAGACCAGTGGAACAGAGTAGAGAGCCCAGATATGGACCCTCAACTCTTTTCTATTGTCTTGTCAAAAGGGCCCATCGCATGGGTTCCATCATTGAGGTTTACTCCATGATGTTGTTTGGACAAATTATTCACATGATGCCAGGGTCTTTTGATGTCAAAAGAGAGGTAGAGAAGTGAGTTGGGGGAAATTGGAGGGGGAGACGAACCATGAGAGACTGTGGACTCTTAGAAACAAATGGAGGGTTTTGGAAGGAAGAGGGGGTGGGAGGTTGGGTGAACCTGGTGGTGGGTTTTATGGAGGACACGTATTGCATGGAGCACTGGGTGTGGTACATAAAGAATGAATTCTGGAATACTGAAAAGAAATTTAAATAAGTAAATAAATAAATATTTAAAAATTTGCTAGGAAAAAAAAAAAAGAGAGAGGTAGAATTATAGTAGGGGATAGAAAAAAGTTCATCTTTATGAGATACCTGTGGGCTATGAGGAAGACAGACCCTATCTGTGAGTCATAAATTCTCATCAGAGAATAGACTCTGGCTGTTTCAAAGTATGTGCAAGGTATTACTTCCTGTGTTCAATTTGAAACCATTACCAACAACTCGTTGTTTGTAAATATTAAAAAAATGTTTGGAGCTTCTTTGAAGGGACTCTCACTGGTCCACTATGGGACAGCTTCAATAGCAAAATGAATAGCGATAGTAATGGATTTTAACCCATTAAAAAACCCCCCACAAGTCCATATTGAGACTAATTAAAGAAATGAAAAGAAAGATGAGGAAGTTATCCATGGTAGTAGAATGTCAACTAATAAATGTAGAAGGAAAAACTGAGTTTAAAAGAAATCACCATTTACTCTTCATAATAAAACTTGATTCAGGTAAATATCATCAATGGAGGCTACAGCTAATAGGTGAAAGTTTGTTGGGGGACAAGATATTTGGACATTTTAAAAATATCTCCTCATTGGTCATTTATTAATTTCAAAGGGGGAAAATGCTAACTTTACTGTGGAGAAACTTGAGAAAAAAAGCTTAACCATGAGATCAATGTTAGCATCGTTAATAATAAGACAAATGGTCATGTGTCTCCCTAAGTCACACACTGAAAGGACACATCATGTATGTAGTATTCCTGTCAAAATGCATCACCCAAATGTTCTTGGAATCGTCAGAAACAAAAGCAAAAATCATACCACACAGAAATAACTGCTATGAAAGAAAAACTCAAAATTAAAGAAGCAGTAAGCCCAAGGAAAAGAAACCACACACAGGTTGCATGGGATGTCCACAGGAAAAATGTTACAAAGTATGCAAGAGGGAAAAATATTACAAAATATGCAAGAGGGTATTCCACCATGAGTAGCATAGTAGATTCAAGAAAAGAAAATGTAACCTCAAGAATTGAGATAATTGAAGATTATGAAGACTATAAATAAATTGTAGTTCAAAGAGGTTCTTAAATCTGTGGTTTGATGTTTCCATCACTTTTGTTAAATTGCCCATCATCTATCTCTTTGTTTATAGCTTCTTTCCTGTTCTCTTTTCCTGGGACTCAAGTTTATGTGTACATTTGATCTTCTTTCACTTTGTTCCATGTGTACCTCATGCTCTTGTCTGTATTTTTTTAACCTTTTTCTTTTTGTATTTTAGTGTGGATATTTTCTATTTCCAGTGTGCTCTTTCTTCTGTCCAATCTGCTAAACCCCTTTATTGAGTTCTGAATTTCAGGTTTTGAATTTTTTAATTCTAGGATTTTCACTAGACTTTTCATTTTTGTTTTTACATATTTTGGTTCTCTGATAAAATTTGCCATTTTTCATCTATTACTTTAAATATATTAATCATAGTTATTTTAAAGTTAGTTTTAATTATTTATATGGATAATTTCTGAGTATATTTCTACTATATTTTCCTTGGTTTTATTAATTTGATCCTTTTTTCCTCTGGCATATCTATTTTTAATTGAATACCAGACATTTTATATGAAAAAACTGGAGAGGCCTAAGGTGACTTTATCTTCCAATGTAAAGGATTTAATTTTCTTCGAAGACTATGGGACGCTCAATCCTGCCTGCATAGATCAATTCCCAGTGCTTAAAATCAATTATTCTCTTAATTTTATCCAGTTCTTATAGTTATCCTCATTGAGAGGTTCAGTCTGATACCAGCTACTTTGTCATAGCTGGATGTAGAATTCTGTCCTTTGATTTTTTTTTTTTTCAAGTTGCCACTCATTTTTGGACACTGTGCTCTATTACTTGCCTTCCCTCTGACTATTCCTTTCCAGTGCCTGTGTTTGCTCTTGCTCTTCCTTCAGCTTTCCCATAGCCCAAGTTATAGATGTCTGCTCTGTAGACATTTCCTATGACCCGGGAAATCACCTGCAGGCCCGAAGCAGTAAAACCCGTTTTCAGATTTGTGAGCACCTCTCTTACATACTGTAGTTGGCAAGCTCTATGATGACGGCTGGTATTCACGTCCTTGTGTGATCCCTTCCCCTTGAGTGTGAGCTAGACATGATGACTCATTTGGAAAATAATGGAATTCAGCAGTACTGAGAATATGTCCCTCTCAAGATTAGGTTATTATAAGCTTGTGGCTTCCATCTTGGGTTTTCTTGCTACTTTTCTCACTTTCTTAGATTACTTGCTCTGGGGGGAGCCAGATGGCATGGTGCCTGAACAGCCCACATGGTAAGTGAGGAACTGGTCTCCTGCCAGCAGCCATGTGAGCGAGCTTGGAAGTAGATTTTTCTGCCTTCATAGGAATACAGCCCTGGTCAACGGACTTGCCGGCAATCTCAAGCAGAGCCCGACTTGCCACTTTTGGATTGCTAACCCTCAGAAAGTATGTGAGATAATAAATGTTTGTTGTTTTAAGCTACCAGATTTTAGGATAACTTGTTACACAACAAGTGTAGATAACTAATATGCAAACCAAGTCCATGTGTGTGAAATTCTGGATTTTCCATTAAATCCAGGGTGGGGCTTTTTTGTTGTTGTTGTTGTTATTGTTTTCTTTCCAATTCTTCCACTTACACTCTTTTTCTTTAAGATTTTCTTTATTGTTAAAGAAAAAGTACCGATAGAGCCTCTCCCTCTCAAAAAAAAAAAAAAAAGACAAAAACCAACCCAAATTTTTATGCTTAAGCCAACTGATGGTGCAACTAATTTTCATGTACCATCTCAGATCTATTAGGAATTTTGTAACTTGAGTGGAGTTGAGAAATAATGTCCCTAGGCAAGTTAAATTAATTTATGGAGTTAAACACAATCATGACTCAGTCCCACTGTATTACTTATTAGCTCTGCAACTCTCAGAATATGCATTTAGTACAAAGCTTGCTAAATCTTTCTCCTGCTTTCACTAGCATGAGTTCATCAGAAATTTATTTTTAATTCTTTTTTTTTTTTTTTTTAGGTGGGATAGAGTCCATAAGGATTTGGGAGTATTCTGGGCTTACTAAGAACCAAACTAGTGCATTTTGGTTTCTTGTCAGTCCCACACTCCTCATAATATTTGTTGACAAAGTGCTCCTAAACATGGCTATAAGTACACATCCCAGAAAAGTCATTAAGATAGGGAAATATTAACATTTGAGTACTTTCCATTTTCTGCTATGCTCCCAACTACTCAGGGTGATTGATTTTCCTGAAAGATCATTATTTTGTTGTTAATTGTTGGAGATGAAGTTAGAGAAGCTGAGAGGGTAATAAATTGGATTACATAGGAGATGGATAGACCATAAGGAGGATCCCCTGGTTTTCCAAGAAAACCAGACAAGGGAAGAACAAAAGAGTTGGGGGAAAGAAAGGGAGACAGAGGGATGAGACATCTTTCAGGAGTGGAATTGTAGGGCAAAGTAGGCTTTCAGAAATATTGAAGAAAGGCTTGCTGTGCTATACAACTCTTCTCCTCCATGCCCCTGAATTTTTTACATAAAATTCTTTATGATTCTTCAGTGCATTTGGACGTTCTGTATATTGTTATTTCTGTATTGGTTGGTTGGTTGGTTTGTAATGTCACACTCCACGTTCAGATTTTCCTGAAGGTGAGAACAGGGACTGGAAATCCTGATACAGTGGCATGTTGGCTATAATTTCCCAGGAAATGAGGACACTGCCAAACAGCAGACACAAGAACATTGTATTTCTAGGCCAAGAAAGTGGAGCTTTATTCAAAAGTAGCAATAAGATACGGAAATCTTCCTATAAAAGGAAAACAGACTTTTGGATTTGAGGCTGTGACAGTAGTGCCCTTGCAGGCTCTGCTGGAATTTCTGTGTTTGGGGCAGGGTGACGTGGTGCCCAGAAATCAAAAGGTAAGAAATAGAATTTGGGCAATTCTAGTAATTTCTTTCTATGAATATCACCTAATTTCATATTCTGGGCCCACTTGAGGAAAAGGTGAGAGTTTGGCCTGAGGCTGGGATGTAGACACATAGTTGCTGGGAATGGCCACCTCCAAGGTATCCATATGGTGTATGGAGTCTGTTGCTATGATGAACCCAATGAAGGGAGAGGATGGGTTTAGGGAAGAGGCTCAGCAGCAGGAGGAGGCACAGCACATGGGGCGGGGGCAGGTGGAGATGACACAGGTGGGGCGATAGCAAGTGGTGTGGCAGGAGACCTGGCCACAGACTGGGCGCAGGCAGCAGGAGGGGCAGCAGCAGGAGGGGCGGCAGCAGCTGGAGCCACAGCAGGAGGGCTGGCAGCAGCTGGACACACAGCAGGTGGGGTGGCAGCAGGTGGTCCTGAAGCAGGTGGTCTGGCAGCAGGTGGGGCGGCAGCAGCTAGAGATGCAGCAGCTGGGCCTGCAGCAGCTGGAACCACAGCTGGAAGGGCAGCAGCATGTTTCCTGGCAGAGGCCGTGACCGCAGCCCTGGCCAGAGCAGACAGAGTCACAAGAGGAATTAACCATGGTGTCAGAGGGTGGAAGTTGTGGGTGTGTTTCCAAGAGAGTGAGTTTGGAGGTGTCCTTGCCACATGGCTCCTTTTATACCCTGCTGGGGGACTTCTGTGATTATGAAAAGACGATTTCCTTCGTTTTGTTTATATGACTACAAATGCATTTAGTAAATTAAATCATTATGTTTTTCTAGTAAAAACTCCCCATGAATAGAAAATAGTTATTTCCCTTTTCTCAAGTTCCCCAGGGTTTTCATGTGAATCACTTCTTATTTGTTCCTTTGTTTTCAGTGTCACAAGCCTTTAATCTCTGGGTATCATGTGACACAGGTAGGTCCCTGTCTTTTCTCTGTTTCTCATATTGCAATGATTTTGGAAGAGCTTCTGATGGAGAAGAATCTCTAGTGGAAAATTAATATTTCAGTAGATGGAATGCTGGTAGAAAAAAAGGAAGTTAGCTCCTTCTTTTTGAGGGTAAGAAGTGAGGAGACTTGTGATTCATTGTGTATATTCTGGTGGTCATTGGGTTAATGAAATTCCTACAACATTCCAAGCTGTGTTATTTCTCATCACCCTGATGTACTTTGAAACAGTTAGCAGCAACTCAGGATTTTTAAATAACAAAGAGTCATCTGGGATTGATCTGTGTTGATTTTCAGAAATGTCTTCTGGGCTGGGCTAGCGTAATTGGGCTGATAGTGTTTTATCTGTTTTTTGAAATGTCAAAATACGCCCTGGTTATACTTTATGACATTTTTATTAAAAAATTTTCAAATATTCTAACCTAAAATGTCTGTCAGTTTTTGTTGTATCATTTATGTTTTAAGATTTTCTTAGAAGCATGAAGGGGAATATAAATATTTTTGTTCTTGCATGTACTTACATAGTAATTATAGCCATAAAGAGTTTTATAATCAAGGCCACATCTGGTTCACTCCTAAGAGGTATTCTTCAGTGCCACAGATATTCAGGGGATAAAATATTCAAGGAAAAAGCAAGTTACATTCATGATAGTCCCTCTTGCTGCAAAGTCTCTTGTGAGCTCAGTGTTTTCCTAGTTATTTTTCCCATTGAGTTCAAATGCCACCTTCCTCCTGTGTCTTCCTTGGCACGACACAAAGTGAAGTCTTTTCTCCATTGCAGTTCGGTTGTTCTTTGTACATACGTAGGTTCCATCATATCATTTTCTACCAGAAATGCATTTATGTTTCTGGTTCCCTCTAGAATGTAAACTCCATTAGGGCAAGGACTATGCTTTGCTCATTTTTGTATCCCCAGAGCCTGAAATAGAATGATTTTGATAAAGGAGATCTCTGTTTAATGAGCATAGATGTTGTCTCAGCCATCAGAGAAGACGCATTGACCTTGTGTTGTTCAAGAGAAAGAACAACAGTTGAGAAGGGGCGTAACTCTGGCTTGTGATGGTGAGAGGGAAGTGTCTGGAAGGTATACTTTAAGAAGTAGTGAGAGATAAATTGAGATTGCTAGAATGAGGGAGAGAGTGTGTATAGTCTTATATTTCAGGAGAAATGGTGGGTCTATTAAAAGCCATTAGGCAGGAATGCAATATATACATGCCATATATAGTTTACTTTAAGTTTTTGATTTGCCATTAGAAATGCCAAAATACACTTGGCTTTCTGGGGAGAGATGCTAAGGTTGAAGTGGAGCAAGGTGAGCGGTGTGCTTATAGCCTCCAGTGATGATAATGAGCATAATGATCACTTCAAAGCAAAGGCTTGAACCAATTTGAAGATAGAGATATAAGGAAGGTTTTTCATAAAACTTATAAAACATACTCCATCCGTTTTTTATGTATTTTATAACTCTCCATGTATATAATGAATGCCTTTTCCTCCTAAAAGCCAGTAATTTGAAGTTTTAAGGGATAAATAAATTAGAAACCATTTATGTGCTAAAAAAAGAACTGAAGCCATTTAGAGATAAGGAAGAGATATTTGGTATAATTACACACTAATTATACCTGTTCTTTTAAGGAGCCTACACAAAATGAAAACACAATGGATTGTGGAATTCTTGTCCTTCTTTGCTTCCTTCTCCAGGCTCTGAGTATCACCTGCTGAGTACTTTGCTAGATGCTGCAGTAACACAACACCCAGCAACTTATGCAGTTGTTTCCATGGTTTACACAGATTAGCGCATTTGCCAGTACTAATTGCCCAGTGCAGTAAGCTTCACTATAATCTCCCCTTTACAGGTGAGGAAACTGAGGCACAGGGAGAATTAAAACCAATAAATAGGAAACAATGATTTGTTTCCAGGCAACCCAGCACTGGAGTCCACATTTTTAAGCTCTGTATACTCTGCCTCTGAAAAGTCAGATGGGAAAGAAATTGTCTTTACCTTCATGTTACCCTAGGTTAATAATGCACTGTACATTATTAACATACAAATAAGCATGAAACTTACATAGAGTCGTTTGAAACTCCACTGTCAGCAAATATCTATGGACATGTATTCTAGGGGATTTCAGATTCCATTTCATGGGCCTAAGGGCCTAAGAGCCCCCTGATGTTCACTATTCATATAATATTTTTCTGTTTCTTTTTGGAATTAGCTGTGACCATCATGCATTTTTCTAAATAATTCAAACTAAAATCTGTAGTCCCTTCCAGATGATATTATTTATATTGTAATAAAGGAGAACATGTAATACTTAAACAGTTCCCTTGGAATTTACCTCTATACCCCAAACATGCTTGCTGATTATATAATTCTTCTCTTAGATAGTAGGGAAAGTGCATACCCAGGAAAGCTGCCTCAAACGAGGCAACTGAATTATGATGTGATACCACAACGGTGCCTACCATTTTCCCCTGGGGGATGGAAAACTTTCCCCCAACCCCAAGTCTTCCCACTGTTTGAATCAGGCCTCTAATCATAACCACTGAGCTGGGCTGTGTGTTGTAGCTCTGTGTCCACCCCTCTATCCATATAAGCTTTGGCAAGACCAGCATTGCTAAGACATGAAAATAAATCTCCTTTAGAAGGAATGTAGGAAAAGTTCAAAGGTTGCTTAGCATTGTCTTGGATAGGGAAGAAGTAGAGGGTAAAAACCAAAAAAACTAGTCTCTGGTGAAATATTTTTATATTTTACATCTTTTATATTTTAAAATTTAAACATCTTGAATATCATTTTTTCACATGTATTCCTCTCACCTTTCTTCACAGTCACCTAGGTTCCCCCCCTTGAAGGCAACCAGAGCTTCCAGTTTTTTGTTACTCATTCTGAAGATATTTAACACATAAGGAATAAGAATATTTATTCATTTCTTTCATCTATACAAATGGTAGTACATCAGTCATGATCTTCCTGCTTTGTTTTTTCACATGAAGCATTCAGGTAGTATATAGATCGCTTTGCCATTCTCTCTTTCTTTTTAATTATTTTTATTTTTTTATAAACATATAATGTATTATTAGCCCCAGGGGTATAGGTCTGTGAATCGCCAGGTTTACACACTTCACAGCACTCACCATAGCACATATCCTCCCCAATGTCCATAACCCCACCACCCTCTCCCTAACCCCCTCCACCCTCCCCAGCATCCCTCAGTTTGTTTTGTGAGATTAAGAGTCTCTTATGATTTGTTTCCCTCCCGATCCCATCTTGTTTCATTTATTCTTTTCCTACCCCCTAAACCCCCCATGTTGCATCTCCACTTCCTCACATCAGGGAGATCATATGATAGTTGTCTTTCTCCAATTGACTTATTTCGCTAAGCATAATATCCTCTAGTTCCATCCACGTTGTCTCAAATGGCAGGATTTCATTTCTTTTGATGGCTGCATAGTGTTCCATTGTATATATATACCACCTCTTCTTTATCCATCTGTTGATGGACATCTAGGTTCTTTCCATAGATTGGCTATTGTGGACATTGCTGCTATAAACATTCGGGTGCACATGCCCCTTCAGATCACTACATTTGTATCTTTAGGGTAAATACCCAGTAGTGCAATTGCTGGGTCATAGGGAAGCTCTATTTTCAACTTTTTGAGGAACCTCCATGCTGTTTTCCAGAGTGGTTGCAACAGCTTGCATTCCCACCAACAATGTAGAAGGTTCCCCTTTCTCCACATCCTCGCCAGCATCTGTCATTTCCTGACTTGTTAATTTTAGCCATTCTGACTGGTGTGAGGTGGTATCTCATTGTGGGTTTGATTTGCGTTCCCTGATGGCGAGTGATGTTGAGCACTTTTTCATGTTTCAAGCCATCTGGATGTCTTCTTTGCAGAAATGTCTGTTCATGTCCTCTGCCCATTTCTTGATTGGATTATTTGTTCTTTGGGTGTTGAGTTTGCTAAGCTCTTTATAGCTTTTGGATACTAGCCCTTCATCTGATATGTCATTTGCAAATATCTTCTCCCATTCTGTCAGTTGTCTTTTGGTTTTGTTATGGTAGCATTGTATTCCATTTATGAAGGTATTATAATTTATTAAATCAGTTTTCCACTGCTGGATATTTCGTTTGCTTTTAGTCTTTTGAGTTTACATATGCTACTGCAGTGAATAAGCCTGTTCATACATAATTTCACATGTGTGAGTGTTTTCTGTAGAATAAATTCCTACAGAAATAGAGTAGCTGGATCAAAGAGTATACATTTGTTCATAATATTTGTTAGATAATGCCAGCTTCACCTTCCATAGAGATTATACCATTTTACACATCTACCAGCAATATGTGAATGTTTTGTCTTTCCCCATTTTTATTAATGCAATGATACACAGGATACACAAATACATAAATACATATATAGCAATATGTATCTATGTATATAGACACCTGTGTATTTATCTTTAATCTTGGTATGATAGGTGATATGATAGGTGAAAAAGTTTCTCTAGGTTTTTTTTTCTTTTTCAAATTTTAATTTAAATTCTAGTTAGTTAACATATAGTTTAATATTGGTTTCAGGAGTAGAATTTAATGATTCATCACTTACATATAAGTGGCCGGCCACATATAAGTGGCCATCCCAAGTGCCCTCCTAAATACCCATCACCAATTTAGCCCATCCCCCACCCACCTCCCCTCCCTATGTGATTTTTTAAAAATTTCTTGTTATTAACATATAATGTATTATTAGCCCCAGGGGTACAGGTCTGTGAATCACCAGGTTTATACACTTCACAGCGCTCTATGTGATTTCTTTTTTAAAAGATTTTATTTATTTATTTGACAGCGAGAGAGACAGTAAGAGAGGGAACACAAGCAGTGGGAGTAGGAGAGGGAGAAGCAGGCTCTCTGTGGAGCAGGGAGCCTGACGCAGGGCTCTATCCCATCCTCGGATCATGACCTGAGCTGAAGACAGATGCTTAACATGACTGAGCCACCCAGGTGCCCCTCTCTATGTGATTTTCATTTGTATTTCCCTTATTGTAAGTGGGATTGAGCAGCTCTTCAGATGTTTAAGGCTATTGGTATTTCCTTTTCTTTTTTAAAAAAATTGATTAATTAATTAATTTGACAGAGATCACAAGTAGGCAGAGAGGCAGGCAGAGATAGAGAGGGAGAAGCAGGCTCCCCGCTGAGCAGAGAGCCCGATGAGGGGCTTGATCCTAAGACCCTGAGATCATGACCCGAGCTGAAGACAGAGGCTTTAACCCACTGAGCCACCCAGGTGCTACGGTATCCCCTTTTCTATAAGAAAAAAATAGAAATCATGTAGAAAAATTATAGAAAAATTTCTGTATTGTCTATATTTATTATGTTTTTATTTCTACTGTGGTTAGCCTTTATACACTGATTTTATGTAATATGAATTTCACATATTTTTCCTAGTTTGTCTTTCTTCTTTGACTTTGCTTATGTCATTTTTGCCATGCAGCTGTTTACTTTTGATATAGTCAAATTTATTAATCTCTTCCTTTATGACTTCCGGGTTGGTGTCATACTTTGAAAGACCGTTCCAGTTATAATTTTGCACAAACATTGTTTTATAATTTCTTCTGTTCAAAGTTTCATGTTTTATATTTTCAAATATTTAATCCATCAGGATACCAAGATGTGAGGTTTAAATGTTTTTAAATCTGATGTGACCATAACCTAACACCACTTACTAAGCAATGCATTTTTTTCCCCTGCTGATTTAAGATACCACCTTTTCATATACTAAATCTCCTTATGTATTTGAGTCTATTTCTGGACTTGCTTTTTCAAATTCATTGATGATTTTTCACTCATGAATGCCACAATTATCAATGTATAATACTAACTTGCTATTAATGGTTATCAAGTCCAAGCCTACCTCACTAGATTATGGCAGTGTGCTAGTGAACACAAACATCTGTGTAGCCAAACCATATCTATACTTGATTCTCTGCCATACCTGGCAGAAACTGAAACTGGCATGGAAAAGAATGCAGTAGGCAAGTCTGGAATGGCATAGAAGTCTGGCTAAGCTTGTTTTGCCTCCTATAAAGTTCTGATATATTAGTTACAACTGAAGCAACTGGGGGAAAGAGCTGTTTAATCACCAGGAGTCTGTTGTTAATCTCCAGGAACTGTCTTCCCATACACAGGACTGTTAAAAGTGTGTGTGGGAATTACAAGGCTCCCTTCAGCTATCTCCTTCATCAGAATAGTCTGAACTGGAATTCAGTATGCTTAGAGTTTACTACCTATGAGGGCTTGAGCAATTCCAGTGGTACATATTTAATACAGACAAATAAAACTGGATGAAGGACAGACTTAGTCCATGCTCTATTCACTTTAAATCCATCACAGCTCTGTGTTCGGTAAAGTCGGTGGGACCACAACCACACTTTCCTATTCGTAACTGTTTCTACCTTGGTTTTCTCTGCTGCAGTATCTCTGGTATTACTTCTGGATTTTTTTTTAGAGCACTGCAACTCTCATGGAAATTACTGTACATTGAGTGCATCTCTGTAGTAATCCTAAGAAGTTTGGCATGCTGCCCTTTGACTACTTCACCCAAATCCTTGCATAGGTCTTCAGGCATAGGGTAACTGCTCCTTGCTATTATGAGCCCTGGGTATTAAGGTATTCCTTGTTGCTTTCCCTAAAAGTCCTGTCCACACTTTTGTAAATACTCCTTTTATTACACAGATTCAGACTGCTATCTTGTTACTGCTGTGACGTAGTTCTTGTTATAAAAACAGGAACTTTTAAGCCTCCTATACTTCAATGCTGAAAAGGCAGTATAAAACCTACACTCTTTGATTCAGGTCTAGCTAATTAAGCATAACATTAAAACAAGAGCCTGCATCCTATAATTAGTAGTTATCAAAGAGGAACATATGGGAGGATAAAAGATTTGTTAATTCTGGTGTGTGAATAGACAGGGTTGTATTCTGTAGACCATTTCAGAGTAAGTTGAAGCTGAAATGTTTACCAGACATTTCTATGATATGCAAAGTATGTGATATGTAACCTGTGTTGGGGTGAACCCCATTTTATATAAACTCCTATCTGGTTTGTCTCTTACTACTTCTCTTTTAATGTTAGAGATAATAACCCTTAATTGTGCTTGTTAAATTTTTGGGAAATATAACACACCTAATAGATAAAACTGATATATGTACAATTTGAGTTTAAAATGTTTTTACTGTACTTCAGAACCAAAATGTATACACCCTCATGTTTCTATAAACATGATATTGTTATATATATTGTGACACATTTTCTCACCTAAGGAGGATCATTCTTACCTGAGTCTGGATGCTAAGAAAACTGAGTCTCAAAGAAATATCCTGTAAATATTCTTTTAAGTAAAACCAGGCAAGGTAATAAAAGGGCCAAAGTGGGGGGGAAACCCCGTCAAGAAGATGAGAAATTTCAGGAACATGAGAATTTTCATGAGACTCAGAAAATATGGAGTTTTGCTGTGAATTATGTAAGACTGATGATTCACAGACCTGTACCCCTGAAACAAATAGTACATTATATGTTAATAAAAAATACGGAGTTTTGGTCTAGAAATTCTAAAATTTTGAGCATCTGTTAATGAAAAGTTTTGAAATTTTTATGGAAAAGTTGCCATGGACTTCATAGATTTTCAGAAATTTGGGTTTAGAAGGTATAATTAATATTCTAAAAGAGAGTTTTTATGCTTAGAGAGGAAAGGAGGAAGGAGGAGAAAGTATCTGAGCTAGGTAGAACACCCGATATTTGCACAACCAATAATGGAACTTACTGGAAGTCGAAATATAGTCAGGTGAAATTTAGGTGACTTTATGATGTCATCTAACATACTTTTTTAAAAGGGACATTTGGGACATATACTAAAACTTAATTTTGAGGTATAGAGGACTGTGAAACAATTATGTAAACTTTCTTTGCTGTTTTATCAAAGACAGTAACAGTACTATCCTATGATAGTGTTCTAGTCCACGGTAGTGTTTCAAGAAAAATAACCAAAAAGAATATTTGTTGAGAGCTTACATTATGTGTCCTACCCTGTGCTAACTGTATTACTGGATTATGTCTTTATACCTTTGAAGAATATAGTGTATTGTCCCCATTTCTCAGAGAAAGCAAACTGAGGCTTGGAGAGATTAAGCAATTTTGTCCATGTCATACAACGAATGCCTAGTGCAGTCTTGATTCCAGTGTAAGTAACTGTTCTTGAACATATTCTCCTGCATTTGAAGCAAGATAGCCTTTGGTATGAGGTGATAGGTAAAGACATACACACACACACACACACACACACACACACACACACACACACACACACA
>NW_019154110.1:26114723-26123500 GCF_002288905.1 Enhydra lutris kenyoni
GAAATGCACACATGCATGCATCAGGAGAAATGGCTGTTTATTAAGAACATATGAAAACAATGTCATGTAAGAACATCATGATCAGTGTATACGTAGGATGAAGATATTGCTGGCCTGAAAATACATGCATTTGGGCCTGGGTTAAAAATCACTTGACAGGGGGCGCCTGGGTGGCTCAGAGGGTTAAAGCCTCTGCCTTCGGCTCAGGTCATGATCCCAGGGTCCTGGGATCGAGCCCCGCATCAGGCTCTCTCCTTGGTGGGGAGCCTGCTTCCTCCTCTCTCTCTGTCTGCCTCTCTGCCTACTTGTGATCTCTCTCTGTCGAATGAATAAATAAAATCTTTTAAAAAAATCACTTGACAGCTGTTTTAATCTGTCCTTTCCTAAAACTGAATGGAACTCTGAATGCCAAATCAGAAGATGAATAGTTGGCAGCTAAGGAGTCCATTCCATAGTTACTGGTTGGCTCTAATGCATTTTATGTGACTTATAAAGATATCCATATGTCACAAAGATTTTAGGCAGAGAGACTCAGCAGCAGGAGGAGGCACAGCACATGGGGCGGGGGCAGGTGGAGATGACACAGGTAGGGCGATAGCAAGTGGTGTGGCAGGAGACCTGGCCACAGACTGGGCGCAGGCAGCAGGAGGGACAGCAGCAGGAGGGGCGGCAGCAGCTAGAGCCACAGCAGCTGGATCCACAGCAGGAGGGGTGGCAGCAGCTAGAAATGCAGCAGGTGGGGCGGCAGCAGCTGGAGCCACAGCAGGAGGGGCGGCAGCAGCTGGATACACAGCAGCTGGGGCGGCAGCAAGTGGTCCTGCAGCATGTGGTCTGGCAGCAGGTGGGTTGGCAGCAGCTGGAGCCACAGCAACTAGAACCACAGCAGGAGGGACGACAGCAGCTGGAGATGCAGCAGCAGGGCTTGCAGCAGCTGGAGCCACAACAGGAGTTGACCATGGTGTCAGAGGGTGGAGGTTCTGGGTGCGTTTCCAGGAAAGTCAAGGTCTTGAGTGTGGAAGTCTTGTGCTATGGCCTCTTATATACTGCCCAAACAGGGTGATTTGTCAACACGTCTTCCTTGTTGTTGTTTACCCAATATTTGAGTAATTATCAGATACAGTACTGTTTGACTAATGGTTTAAATGTGTTGGAAACAAATTTTCTTTTCTAGATGTGATCAATTCTATCTGGTTTGCTTTTCCTCCTGATTCACACCCTCTGGCATCTTTTGGACCACTCTATCCTCCTTTTCCTCCACAGAGGGCTGTTGTGTGACAGGTAGTGTTTGCAATCACATTTCTTTCTGTCCCCTATCCCTTAGCAGGATGGGATTAGGGCAATTATATTTCTGCTCGTGCGTTTCTTCCAATGATCAGTGGGGAGGAAATCTCATGTGCATAGTGTGGCATGTGGGAAGTGGCAAGAGAGAAGAGGAAAAGGACCTCCATTATGGGTCATTGATGAGCAATGAGAAGGAGACAGCTCTACATGGTGTGACATTGCTGATCTCTTTGGCACTGGAATGGCTTTTCTTGGATGTTTCAAACTTTGGATCGTGTTCTTTACTCTAAAACCATGGTAGGCAATTATCCGTATGGTTCTTTTCACTACCATGTTCCATTGCTCGGAGTTGTTACTTTGCTGTCAAATATATTTGTGTTGTTTTCTCCAGCTGGTCTTTAGATTCTGGAAGGCATAGCCTCATTTTTATTCCTCATCCCATTCTTAATTAAAAATACTCTTCAACAGAGCAGAGAAAATGTTGGCTAATCACAATGTGCCTCTCCTCAGAACTTACCTCTGTAGCACAGGGGTTTTTTTTGGATCTATTTGAAATGTGAATGAATTTTAGTCAATTTAACTTCATTTAGTTACTATTTCTACTTATCCTTTATTTAGTGATAGTCTAACTTGAACATGCATCATATCATCCAAAGGGCTTATTAATGTGGTTGGGACAATTCTCAGAGGTTCTAACTACAGGGTGGAACCTAAGGTTTGTCTGACCAGTACCCAGATGATATTGATGCTGAAGGACCCAAGGACCCTTAGAGACCTATCCCTTTATTCTGTTCATTCAAGCTTTGAGGAAGTACCTCTATCAAATTCCTGCTTGTTTATAAGGCAGATTTGTTGAGTGGGTAATCTTGAGATACATATGTTGCCAGTAATAGGGGTTATAGATGTGATTTAGAATTTGCTCCCCAGGAATTTACAGATAACTGTGACGATCACATACATGCATGTGTGTGTGTGCACATGAACACACATGTTTGCACATCAAAGGAGTGCAACATCAAAGGAGTATAATTTAACTAAAAGAGTGGTGTCTAAGATGAATTAGCCAAGGTAACAATTTGGTAAAGACACAGATTAATTGTTTTATGGTTAAAATTCTTTTTAAAAATTTTATTTATTTATTTATTTACTTATTTATTATTTTTATTAACATATAATGTATTATTTGCCCCAGGGGTACAGGTCTGTGAATCGCCAGGCTTACACATTTCACAGCACTCACCATATCACGTACCCTCCCCAATGTCCATAACCCAACCACCCTCTCCAACACCCCCTCCCCCAGCAACCCTGTTTGTTTTGTGAGATTAAGAGTCTCTCATGGTTTCTCTCCCTCCTGATCCCATCTTGTTTCATTTTTTCCTTCCCTACCCCTCACAACTCCCTGCCCTGCCTCTAAAATTCCTCATATGAGAGGTCATATGATAATTGTCTTTCTCTGATTGACTTACTTCACTCAGCATAATACCCTCTAGTTCCATCCACGTCATTGCAAATGGCAAGATTTCATTTCTTCTGATGGCTGCATAGCATTCCATTGTGTGTGTGTGTGTGTGTGTGTGTGTGTGTGTATCACATCTTCTTAATCCATTCATCTGTTGATGGACATCTAGGTTCTTTCCATAGATGAGCTATTGTGGACATTGCTGCTATAAACATTCAGGTGCATGTGTCCCTTCGGATCACTATATTTGTATCTTTAGGGTAAATAACCAGTAGTGCAATTGCTGGGTCATAGGGTAGCTCTATTTTCAGCTTTTCGAGGAACGTCCATGCTGTTTTCCAGAGTGGCTGCACGAGCTTGCATTCCCACCAACAATGTAGGAGGGTTCCCCTTTCTCCGCATCTTCACCAGCATCTGTCATTCCTGACTTGTTAATTTTAGCCATTCTGACTGGTGTGAGGTGATATCTCATTGTGGTTTTGATTTGTATTTTGCTGATGCTGAGTGATGTGGAGCACTTTTTCATGTGTCTGTTGGCCATCTGGATGTCTTTCTTGCAGAAATGTCTATTCACGTCCTCTGCCCATTTCTTGGTTGGATTATTTGTTCTTTGGGTGTTGAATTTGATAAATTCTTTATAGATTTTGGATACTAGCCCTTTATCTGATTTGTCACTTGCAAATGTCTTCTTCTGTTCACTGACATCCAACTCTTGGCCACAAGTTTACCAATAACATAGTCAAATAACATATTTTTTATGTTGTGTGTCTTGTATACTGTACTCTAAGAATAAAGTAGGCCAGCAAAAAGAAAGTTATTAATAAAATCATAAGGAAAAATTTTAGAATACTGCAGTGTATTTATATAAAAAAATCCACCTATAAATGGACTCAAGTGGTACAAACCTGTATCATTCAAGGCTCAAATATAGGTTCAATCAATGCTTAATCTAGTATTCCTTTCTTAAGTTGTAAATAGAGCAAGCACTTCAATTCACACTGAATTTATAAAAACTCTTATGAAAAACACATATACTGCATAGTGTATAAAATACACATGTGTAATGTAATAATTTTGACACAAACCCTCTATACCTAATGCCCAAGTCATAAAATAGAATGTTACATTCACCAGTGTAGCCCTTGATATGTTTTTTTTTGGACGATATCTCCCTCTTTCCACCCTATAGGTTATCACTAACCAGATTTTTATATTATCTTTTTGTTAATTTTCTTCATGATTTTACCACTTGGGTATATATCCCTAAACAATATAGTTTAGTTTTACATGTTTTCAAATTTTAAATAAAGGAATAGTGATTCTTTCAATATTATGCAAAAATTCTGAGGCAAACTCCAAGAAGGCCCAGTGCTTTCCACCTCTTGATGTTCATGGTTTCATGTATTTCCCTATGCTCGAGTAACTTGCTTCTAAACCACAGCAGATGGTAACATCAAGGGGTTGAGTTACAAAAGACTGTGACTTTGATCTCAAAGCCAACCCTTTTTGCTCTCTTACTGGCTTTGATGAAGCCAGGTGCAATGTGGGAGAGATCCTTATGACAGAAAACTGAGCACAGTCTCCATTCACCAGCCAGCAAGGAAGCAAGGTCCCCACTCTAGTGGCCTTCCAGGAACTGAATCCTGCTGGTGTCCTTGTAAGTGAAGTGAGAAGTAACTTCTTTCCCAGTCAAGACCACACTTGAGACCTTAGTGCCAGCTAACTGGTTGAGGATACCCATCTGAGAACCCATCTGAACAGCATCAGGATTCCTGATCCACAGAAACTGTGAGGTAATAAATACATGTCATTTTAGGTGGCTAAATATTGAAGTAATGTTACTTAATGATGAATATCCAGCACAGATTTACCTAGCACACTCCACATACAGCTGAGGAGAAGATTTCAAAAGGTGCAGAGATGTGGAAACACATAGTCACAAGCCCAGAGAGGCCAACTGACTGAATATGACCCTGGGTAGGTCTCAGGGGCACTCTCTTTACTGAGGTAATAAGGAATCATTAGGTATGGGAGTCAGCAGAATCACTGAGTAAATAGTTCCTATTCCTTGAATTCAGAGTCTGTGATAGGGAATACCGTCAGAGAACTGATCTCCTAGGAATAATGGGGATGATATATCTCTGAATAGTAGAGTCCAGTGCCAACATTTAATTCAAGGAAGTAATGTGGATATAATGATATGATTGCCAGCAAGCTTGGAATGACAAAGGGGGGCAGAATGGGTGTGAACCTCAGGGATCTATCATTGTGGGTAAAAGAGTATGGTGTCCTTAAGAATAGGATATAGGCAGTTAAGTAGGTTATAGGTATACCTGTACATTAAGCTCTGTAGAGTTAGGGAATAAATGAACGAAAAGATGAGGATACTGAATCTGAAGGAAACTCAAGATCCGTTTTACAGATGCAGACTGAGTCAGTTCTCAGACTAGAACCCACGGACCAATCAAACCAGAGGCCAGTCATCTAGGATAAAGAGGAACAACAAGTGGGAATACTAGAAATTTCCTAAGAACATTCCAAATGAAAATTTTAACAGGGAAAGCTGGAATACTCATCCATTTGCATGCAATTAAATAAGGGATCTGAGATGACCAGGAAAGATAACTACAAATGCTGGTATAGTACCATTAGAATACAACAATCCAGATGTCAGGTATATAGGAGATCCCAGTCACCTCAGTTCCAAGTATTCCATTTATGGGAATGTTACCTCATTATTCCATTATTATACACTCTGTGTATTTAGGGGTAGTGACTCTGAGAGAAGAAAGCAACCTTGAGGGTAAAATAGTAAAATCTGATTGCTATGAAAACACTGGCTGGCACCTATCCCCTTGGGTTTCTAGTGTTGGGAAATCATCAAGCACAGAAGGGAGCTCTGGGAGCCATTAGGAAGATGTTTAGCATTGAGCTGATCTACAGGAGCATTTTTGGTATTCCTATTCCCAGATTCAACTGCCGATGAGCAAGTAGTGTAGCCTGAAGAGGACATAGGAATTATGGGCTCAGCACTCTCAGGGATGGGGTTTGAGGTCAGTGCCCCCAGNTGGTCTCTCTCCATCTCGGTCTCTGTGTCTGTCTCTCTTTCTCCCCCTGGAACAGTCAAACAAGGATATAGGTAGCCAAATACTGTGCACCTTTGTGTGTGTGTGTGCACACATACAACACACACACGCACACACACGCACACACACAGAGGAGTGTGTGTGTGTGTGTGTGCGTGTGCGTGTGCGTGTGTGTGTGTCTTTAAAAGAGCTTAAGAATAAAAGAACAAAGGCCGAGGTCCTTGATCCCAGTGGAAGGTCATGATCCCTGACGCAGTTTGAAGACCTCAGGCTGTTCTCAGACCTATTAACCCATCAATGGAGAGACCAGTCTTTTTGGATGAAGGACCCCAGGAAGTGTGTATCACAGAATTTCCTTAGTCCTTGCCCAAGAATCTGTAGCCATTGACCCATGGGAATCTGGAATACTCATATGTTGGCAGGCTGTTGGACATGGGATCTGTGTTGAACTGGACTGCAGGATATCCAAAACCTTTCATGGCCCCCGTATGAATACACGGATCTAGAGGTTAGAGTGCAAGGAGAAGTTTCCACATCATCTTCATCCCGGTGATCCATTTGGGGGAATTTGTGCCTCCTTCTCCTCTAATTGTAGGCTGTGTGCATCTAGGGGTCATGTCTCCAGGAGAGGAAAGCTAGCTTGAGGGGAACATGGTCAAATGTGATTGGTACGAAAACGCTGGCTGGCACCTTATCCCTTTGGGTTTCTAGTGTTGGGAAATCATCAAGCACAGAAGGGAGCTCTGGGAGCCATTAGGAAGATGTTTAGCATTGAGCTGATCTACAGGAGCATTCTTGGTATTCCTATTCCCAGGATCAACCGCCGATGAGCAAGTAGTGTAGCCTGAAGAGGACATAGGAATCATGGGCTCAGCACTCTCAGGGATGGGGTTTGAGGTCAGTGCCCCAGGCAAGTCAGCTAAAGGAGCAGAGGAGCCACCCTCTAACTCCCTGTCTTGTAAGTTTTTCTAGAAGTGGTGGCAGACCCCATGGAGCGGGGTTCATGAGAGCAATCCATAGACATGAGCAGAGGCAGGGGTAGATATGGATATTCATTCGGGCGTCTTTTGCCTTAAATGCCCTGATCCACACGCTAGTGCAGAGTATGGGCTACGCATGGCTCACACTGTTTGCGCACACTGTTCTGCAGGGAATTGTGTCAGCCTAGGGGTGGACCACAGCTGGATGTCTGGCCCCTCCCTTCTTTCTATGCACCGGGGGTTGTCCGTGGCTAGTGATAAGTGATGTAGGAGTACATAGGCTCAAGCCCCTTGCCTCTAAGAGGAGCAGTCCCCTACCCCAGTCCACCACACCCGTCATGTGTGGGGTCGGAACGTGGGGGTGGAATTGGAGGGAAACCACATTTTGCATTCGTTCCTTTTAGACCCCTAATAAGTCTCCCTCCGTTTCTTTTTTTTTTTTTTTTAATGATTTTATTTACTTTTTTGAGAGAGAAACAGTGAGAGAGAGCATGAGAGGCGAGACGTTCAGAGGGAGAGGCAGACTTGCCATGGAGCTGGGAGCCCGATGCGGGACTCGATCCCGGGACTCCGGGACCATGACCTGAGCCGAAGACAGTTGCTTAACCAACTGAGCCACCCAGGTGCCCTCTCCCTCTGTTTCTTACGCATTTCTCCCGAGAGCTCTCCCTCTAAAGCACATCGTGTTTTAGTCTCTGGTTTTTTGAGTGCGGTGTAAGCATCACAGATGGGGGCAGTTCCCCTCAAAGAGGCCTCCTCTAGGGAGACAGCTCCTAACATGGTGGTCTGAGTTCCTCATGGGAGAGTGTCCTGTCCCTCAGGACAGTAAAGAATGATACTTTAGGAATTGGAGACTAATAGTCTGAGACCAAGTGTGCAAATACTGTAGGAAGAGACAGCATATAGTGAAAAGATTAAGTGCTTCAGTGGAGATTCATGTTCAGGGGTGGCCTGCCACCACGGTTACCGTGCCTGTTGTATGGAAATGTTTTGAAGGCCCTGATCCTGAGCTCCGGAAGGCTGGCGTTAGGGTGATGTCAGGAGCAGACTCCGACAACAGAGGTCTGAGAGCAAGTAGTTTGTTTGGGAGGTGATCTCAAGAAGTGCCGTAGGGAACGTGAGAAGTGATCCAGGGAAGGGACGGAAGCCAATCCAGAATGATTTCCAGAGCAGGTGAGCCCTGTAGGCAGCTGAGGCGCAGTCCTGGCTGAGGCCCCCGGTCTCACACCGCCCACCTCGAGGGGAAAGGGGCTAAAGGGGCTAGAGCACTTCATCCACCAAGTGCTGCCCACTGGTTGAGGACTTCTCCTAGAGACTTCCTCTCCCTAGCTGTGGCCTGCCAAGAATTTCCTCCCTCATCTAGACAAAGGGCTCAGCAGAGAGCAGCGGGTGCTTGCTATAAACCACCAGTGTCGATGTCAGCATGGAGAGTGCTGAGGGGATAGAGGTGGAAATCCTAAAGTCGTCTGCGGTGGACTGCCCTTTCTGCAGGGAGCACCAGAAATACAACCGACCTGCTAAGGATAACAGTTCACGAGGGAAAAATAAGGAGACACAAGGCCCTTCGATCTGTATGCCGGGAGACGTTCAGGTTTATTTGAGGTATAGGAGCATCTCTGTATGAGGAAACCTGGCAGGAAAGAAGAGTGTGATTGGGATGACACGCTGGCTGAGAGATTTCAGAGAAAATGCAAGGTCCGTATTCCCTTGGGAGGGAGCTAGTAAGAAGGAGGCGGGGAGGAGGGTGTTGTTGGTGGGGGAGTACATTTGGAGGCCACGTCAGTTGAAAGGGCGGCCGGAACTGAGGTTTGACAGTTGGCCTGTCACGATTCCGCGCACAGTGGGACTACCTGAGGAAGATTGGTTGATGAAAGACAGCGGGGTGCCGGCCAGGATCCTCAGCAGCAGAAGCCACTAGAGCAGGTTGGGGAGCAGCAGGTGGTCTAGCAACAGCTGGGGCGGCAGCAG